>NW_028288781.1:5980000-6047500 GCF_059628265.1 Tinamus guttatus | reverse complement strand
AACCTCAAATCTGCAAAGCTTTAGATCTCGTGGGTTGTGTGACTCCTCTCACAGGAAGGAGAGCCAACCTCTCATTTTGTGTGTTTGAAGATGCCAGATCGTATGTGTCTTCATCAGGTTTTCTCCAAAGAAGCAATCTGAGAGGTTTTGAGGTAGAGATGATTTGGAAAAAAGGTTTATTCTTAAATATGAGAAAATATCTTGCTTTTAAATGCAGGTCTAATGTATTGAAGGGTTGGGTGCAATTTTCTCTCAGGGGAAAGGCAAGATGAAAATTTTCTTTAAAAATTGCTGCGTTAGTTTTATCCATGTATTATGTTTTAGTAGAAATTGCAGGATAAAAGTGTATGAAAAAAGTATATCAACACATGCAAATGAACAATGCAGCTTCAGAGAAAAGCCTTTTCCCCATGCCCTTTTGCAGTTTATGGATAAAAATGAAAGCAGGTAATTGTCATGAACAAGCCTTATTTTCCAGGTGTTGCTATATTATAATTCATTTAAATCTTAAATTCCACAGCCCTTGCTTAAAATAACTTGAATATGTATAGCGATGCTATTTATTAGCTTGATTTTGCCAAGTAGCAGTGTCATTACAGAATAGCTAGTCCCAGAATAAACTTTTGTATTTATATGAACTCATGCAGCAAATTGAAGCCCTCTATCCTTAGTTCAAGAGGCTGAAACTTGCTAGACTGAAGAAGTGAGTGAGGTCAGCAAGTTTAAATGCACTGGAAGCCTGGAGTTTTCTTAAGTGCATAAGTACCTGGCCCTTGGCGTGATCCTGAGGGCCATGTGTGTGTGCCAGGCCCAGCTTAGGGAACCGACCATTTCCTCAAGGGAGATGTTGGGAATGGGTACTGAGCCTGCGAACCTGGGGAGGGTAGAGGTTTCTAGCAAAGGATTGCACAGAGCCTTGCCTGAGCAAGAAAAGATTTTCCTGTCTAGCTATCCTGACTAATTCTCAGATTGAAAAGGCCTGGTGATGCAGTGGCAGCAATTTCTCAGCACATTTTCTCTGTGAAAAAGCCTGGTCATGCGAATGCAAAGAAGAAATTGCTGATTAACTCCAACAAGTGTAGGTAAATTAGAAGATGTTTTGCTTACTGCTTGTACTCAGTAATAAAAATACAATATACTTTGAGGAATCCCTGAAAATCGTATATATACTGTGCTAGTAGAGTGTAGCCATCAAAGATGAAACTGGTGCTAGCAGAAGATGTCACAGTGAAAGAATTAAGTTATTTTAACAGATTAAAAACAGAAAGTAATATTAGCATTTTTATTAATTTTCTTTTTGTCGATATAGTTAGTAATACAGCTTTTTCTATGTGTGAGCATCGCTCTTGTGGTAATTTTTCATCAGGAGGAATAAGCAAAGTTTGAGAGGTGCTTCATGTCTGCTTACACAGGAAAGGCGGTTGTTCTGTCCCCTGCCTTCAGAAGCACCATGCCTGTGTTGTCTTCATACTTAATGCTGGTATAATTCCACTGTATGGATCTCTGTGTGCTATATACATCAGAAATTAGGAGCTGGAATTTTGTTGCTTTAACTTAAATCAGCTCTCTAGGAAAAATGAAGGATCTCTTGCCAGCGTTATTTGTACGGCAGCTGGGGTGACGGGTCAGAATCCGTGTGCATTTCCTTCTCCACTGTCGGACATCCCCAGGACGGTGCCAGAGAAGCCGGCAGCATTGGTCACTACCCAACACACACATCCACGTTCATGCCAGGACTTACCTGCGTGTAGTTGTGTGATACATCTTTGCAGAACAAGAATCTTTCTTATAAGATCAAAGCAGAGGGTCATGGCCAGACCTAAGGATGTAATATCTTTACAACCGAGTAGGCTAAGGTTTTCAAAGAGTATGAGAAATGTTCAAGAGCTCTAAAAGAATTTAAGAAAAAGCATGACTTTAGCCTTCCTGGAATTTATGAATTTATGTTGTTGTTGAGTGGGACAGGATGATTACTTAGAAATTATAACCTCTGATTTTTTTTTTACTTTGATTTTAACTAATTACTAAATTATTTAAAAATAATCTGTAATATAAATTAAAAATTTGACAGATTGCAGCAATTAAAGTAGCAGTATTGAATCTGTCTAATTTTAATGTCATTTTGTTAATGCTTTATTTGATGCAAAAGGGATTCATGCTGCAGCACAGTTTGATCTAAGCAAGTTAAGCCCAGTACTGCAAAGAGGGGCTGAAGTGATGAATCTAAAAGAAAATGGAAGTGAACAAAACAGAAGTGAGAGGAATCATTACAAAGTCATTTCATGATAACATTTACTTTTCAGAGAATAAACATTGTTGTGGAGATTAACAAGAATAACAGCCAAGTGACATATATATGAATAGTTGAATGTACAGTAGAGGTAGTGAAGCTTTCCACATGCTATATGATACTGTTTGCCCTGTGACCCTTTGAACATTGCTGAAGTTGATGTTCTCAAAGGTCTGTAAAATAAATGAATAAAATCTATTTTCAGAAATTTTATAGCCAATTGAAAAATCTTTTCAGGATTTATAATCTGACCCAGATAATCTTCATATGAAACTTTTAAGTTATTTAAGCAAAGATATAAAATTAATTTTATTTTTATCCATACCCATTCTTTGACTTCTTCTGCATAGGCTTGGTAATTTCCAGGCTTTCCACATCTCTCGTCTAAAGCTTCAACCTCAAACTTTTCCCCAAAATAATAATAATAATAATAATAAAAAAGTGGCACAAGAGTTCTTTATGCAGTCCGATTATTATTTTTTTAACCTGCATTTGTAAGGTTTGTTAAATATTTTTGATTGCTGAATAAAATGCATATTATAATAGTGCAGGATCACAATAAAGATTCTCAAAATGCCCAGATTGTCTAGAAGTAGGACCTGGCTTCTACTTTGGCGATAATTTAACAGAGGCTGGCTAGTTGTTGATAATACAACTTTCAGATTCAATTACTGCAGCTAATTAGTAGGGAAGATGGAAAAGAAAGTAGCTTCACATTAATTTCTTTTGATTTTGCTCAATGAAAAAATAATGTTTATTAAAAAGAGCAAAAATTTAAAAAATACTTTGATAACTCACTTTACAAAGAGGTCTAGGTAGTAATTAAAAATAATAAATAGTATCACTCAGAACTGATTTACTTCCTTTTTAGTGTTAAAAGAGTTTGTAATATCCTAATACCTTTAATCCAGAGTCAGCATGAAGGAATAAAAGGTTGGTCAGCAGAGTGAATTACAAAAAGCATCATGCATCTGTATCAACTCATTTATTCTGCAGAAAGAAAGAAGATACTAGTCTGTACTGGCCTGAGTCTTCATTGTTTGTGTATCTTTTGGGCTGTTTCTGCAGGGTAAGTCTAAAGCATACAGCGGTAACAGAAAGGCTCACTTAGCACCCTTTTAGATGGCCTTTTCCCTGAGGAGCTGAGCAAATTGTATGAGGTGTGAGTATGGTTGCGCTCAGGCAGCACACGTCAGTTCTTCTGGTTCAAGTTCAATTTCCAAATGTGTTCAAAATTTCCAAATGTGTCTTTTCACTTCCAGTTAGAGTGGGGAAATGGCAACTGGTAAAAGTGGTGTCTAGTGTAGGTGAGAGGATTTGAGACTCTCATTTTGATGGATTTGAATTTATTAATGACAGAAAAAATCATCTTTTTCCAGACCTTCTAGATATGGTGCATACTGCTTATTGCTATCATAAGATTTGAGGTATGTGTTGAGTAAATTGTAAAGATTGCAGAACAAAATCTTGATTTACCCTGTCTGAAGTGAAAATCAAACAACATCCCTGCAGTGGAGCATGGAAGAAACATAAAGAGAGTAGAAAGGCAACGGAGTCATTTTTGATATTGTTAACTACCTAGCAGACTTTGTTTTTTATTGACTATATGCAAAAGTACCCATGAAGTAGAATTCACAAGAGCCTCAGCTTAACTAGAGGTGATTATATCCAGCATGGGATTTTCAGGGTACCTAAAAGCATGCTTGTTCCATTTCAAGGCAGCATGGTTGGTGCTATCTCTTTTTTTTGTTTATTGTGTTACTCAGGCATGAGTAGTGTCATGCTAACATACGTCTTCTGATGGGTTTCTTCATTTGATGTTCGCTTGCTGCTATGTCTCCTACATTAGAGAAATATATTTTAAAATGTTTTATTCTGTTACAGTCAAAAAGTTTGTCGTATTTGTTATGAGAATTAGATTGAAAAATAAGCTAGTATAGTACTTGTTTTGTTTCTTTAATTTTAGTAACTTGCCCCCTGCCTAGCTGAAGAAAGAAGACTCTAGTACTTTTGCTCTTTGTGCATTTGCGAGGAGCCACATAGGCAGAAACTTGGAAAGAAGGGGAAGCTGCTTTTAACTGTCCAAGTCAGGGAAAATGGTCTATCTGGGCTATGCTATTACACTACTGAAAAGATGTTTCTGTACAGCAGGAAGTTACCAGTAGCTAACCATTTTATTCTAACACTCTAGATGGAACAAAGCAGTTGTCATTTTTGTATGGAAGTACATACATTTGTGACTGAAGTCCTAGTTTGTCCCTTTGTAATGAAACTGCAGTGTGTCTTGTATGTACTAGTCCTGTTGAGTCCCGTTTCATTTACGCCAGCTTCAGCATCCTGTGTTTTCACTAGGGTTTTGTTTTGTTTTTCTGTAGCAACTTCAGGTGTCAAAAGAAGAGGCAGAGCAGGTGTTGCATTCTCTCTAAAGTGTATTTATTTATTTATTTTAGAGTAGCGGCTGCTTTTTTTTATATATATATATATATATATATATATATATATATATATACACACTGTTCATTTTTTTCCAATTTCCTTTCAAGCACACTGTGATTAGATGGTTTGTAACTCCCTACTTGGGAAATAAGGAGCTCACTTGCTATTCATAAATCCTAAATTACTGTCTAGTGAAAAAGGTGCCGCATTTATTTGAAACCAGTACAGGCTTTACCGTTGTATTGTCATATTCAAGTGTTTTTTTGTTCTTCTCTGCTAGAAGGTTGGTGTATGAAGAATCTAATATGTTTTTATCTCATAGTTTTATGTCCTCAGTTGATGTGAAATTAAAACAATCATTGCATCTATGTCTGTGTTATATTTACTAAGGCAGGTGTCCCCTGTTGCAGGGGGACATATTTTTAAAGTCACTGTTCTCCACTGTTCTCTTCAAAGCAAAAAGTTATCTATTTTATCTCCAACACTGCAAAAGAGTGTTTTGTATTTTGTGTTACTCTCTTATATGCAATATATTCATCACAGCAGTTGGTAAGTTGCAGATTTTAGCTCAGTTCAAGCTGCGATTAATTTCTTGTTTGCATTTAGTGTTCCCTACCTATCTGTGCCTATTGAATTTCTTTATGCTGTTAATGAGAGGAACATAATACAAGGGTGAACTCATTCTCAATGAGAAGGTGCTTTCTAATGTGTCTAATAGAATAGTACATCCAAACAAACACATACAACCCCCCTGAAAATAAACTCTGAGCAGAACTCTTTTATGTAAAACTGCTTCTCAGGATACTGGAGGATTTATTTGTTCCATATACCTGTTTTAAGAAAGCATTGCTTCTCCAGAATAAGGTCAAGATGAGTCTCTGATCAGTATCGGGGAGGAAAAGGGGAATCCATTTTCAAACTTTTTTTTTTTTTAGAACTCAATTGTTTTTTTGCGAGAACAATATCTGTGGAGTATCGATCGTCTCTGTCCAGTAGTTAGTCAAAGGCTATCTCCTTTGACTAACCCCTTAGCGTGGTGTCATCCTCCTTCATGTGATAGATTGTTACAATCTCAGCCAGTGTAATTACACACTAGCCAAGTGGGTCATTTATTTCTGTACCTTCACCATTTACCAAAAATCTCCTTTATCTTTGGAAGCCAGCTCTTCCTTTTGCAGTAAAAGCAAAATAACGGCACATAAAACATTAGAGTCTAAAACTAAGGGTCTGAAAAATAACTGTAAGACTAACTTTAAAAAACTGTTCTACCTTTTATGAACACCTAATACACTTTTTATCTATTTTTTCCCCTAGTGTCCTAGAGACCAAAACACGCAAACCCAGTTCACTGTTTTTCATGTGTCTGGTAAACACTATTTGTTATTTGTTGATGTTTTGGGGATTTTTTTTATTATTATCTGTTAACATGAGATGCTTTCACTTGCATGAGTGTATGATCTGCCCTGCCATCCTGCATATCAGCTCTTAATTTATGAAGTGCAAAAACCCCTTGAAGCACTGTTACTTTTTGGCTGAAGATGGTAAATGAAAGTATTAAATCTATCTTTTTGAAAACAGTTGGCATATAAAGAAGAAAAGTGCATTGTTTCAGCTTGCATGGAATTGCAGAATAATTTTGAAATGTGCTATTGAATTTTTCTGTGTGAAAAGGAGAGAACTTCTGTATCTATTTCCATTCTATATCCTTAAGAATATTTTTGTGGGGAAGATCAGTAAGTTTCTATTATTTTATTTCTATTTGTACTCTCATATACTCTCATTAAAATTACCGTGAATTAAAAGAGTGCTGATCTGGACCACATTGCTTCACTACCCTTCACTAGTGTGAAGGGTCATTCCTTTGGGCCTAACCTTAAAGCTGTATCAAAATAGAGGGCCAGGCTGAATGCCTCATACAGCCCTCTGGTGCCTCTGAATCCACTGTGCACTGGGGAACAATAGTTCTCCCTATTGTTATCACCAGATTCAGTGCCCATAATGTCATCAAAATAATTACTTGTGAAGTAAAGGAAAATGCGGACATTATGCATTCTGTAGCCTTTTTTGCTACTTAAAATGTTTCAGCAAAATGAAATCTCGATTTTATCGTGAGGGGTAGAAATGTGTAAATTTGAGATTCTTCTATTAATATTAAACTCTCAGGACTTTACATGATTGCCACTTTTTGGTTTATATTTATTGCTTTCGCTGTCCCTATATATTTTTCAGAACATGTCAAGGTACTAAATCTTTCTGCTCTGACATGTAAGCCAGTTTATGTATGTTTATATTTGAACCCTGTGCTGAGACAGCTTTGTGACCTACAACCTCATTCTCATCTCAACTGTATGACTTGCATCTCAAACTCAAACATATTCACTGTTTTTTTTTTTTTTTAACTGCAAATGGATTTCTTCAAATACCTGAGCTTGTACTGTAGTTTGGAATCTTCTTTTAAGTTAATTAATGCATTTGGAAAATGGATTTTGCTGCTTCTGTTAAGTTACTGCCACAGACTTCCTCATGTGCTTTCTGCAGCACTGCCTTCCAGGCCTCAGTGTAACTTGGGCTGGTTTTTGAGCCCTCCAGAGCAGAAACCAGACCTAGAAGCAAAGATCCCACTTGCGATTCCTCTGTTTGCAATTCAGTGGCTGTGTGTGTGTGTGAATATGCGCAGATTTTAGATGCCCTTTTCTCTCTTAGCCTTCCTGTTGCTAGTCCCTTGCATTTCCCATCCCCAGCAAAGGTCTCTGCCCTTGATGGTGCAGGTGAGCTAAGAACTTGTTCTAAGGAAATCGTGATAGCAATTTTAAGGGCATATTAGGTAGGTTACATGTATGAAAATATGCTAATAATGACAGGTGTCACTGCTTCCTTTATGCAGCATGTCTAATGCTTACCTTGGTTAGCATATAAAAATGAGTAGAAATGTTGAAAGGAAAATGTCTTGTAAAAGAACAAAGAGCTGTTGATGATCTGGTGTTCATTCTCTTCTGCATCACATGATCACTATATCACCATGAAGTTTTAGCCAAACATTTATAGAATAGGTTTTTAACCTGTAAGATTGGCTCCATAGTCTCATTGCTTGCACTATTGCTGTAGTAGCAGTAGAAGAGGTGTAGTGAGATGCAGTGGCAGTTAGATGGGTCCTATTCAAGCAAACGCCAAAAGACTCTTCTCCCTAAGTAAATCACTTAATTTATTTTTAAGTGTTTAAATTATGCTTTTTTTTTTCCAAGTTGTGGAGAGAATACAATGTGAATCAGGGATGATAATATTGAGAGGTACTCCTGTGTTCCTCTGTCCTTCAGTGGGAGCAATCTGCAGGCAAACTTGCCAACTACTGCTCAGGGTTTCCTCAAAATGCAGATACATTGATGCTCATTTAAAACTTAGGTTCATAAACCTGAAAATGTGTTTTCTTTAAGGAGGAACGCTATTCTAAGATGTTCACAAAAGATTTTAATACGTTTTGTAAAGTTTAAAATAATTTCCTGTTTGATAGCTAAGACACATGCAAAATGTTTTATAATCTAATTTCTTTAGTATTATCCAGTGAACTACTCAGTATATTCTGATAACCTTGCAATAGGGTAATGCTGACAACTGCTATTTCTTCTAAGAATCTTTAATACAGTTTAACGAGTGTTATGAGGCTTCTTGCAATAAGAAGTCAGTGCATTGCATTCTTAAGTTGAGTCTTGAGTTGCACTGTGCACAATAGTCATTTATGGCATCTCTAGTCAAGATGCACACTAAGCATGTGCATTACAGTGCAATAATTAGCATATAATTTTCAACGTTTCAATGAACTTTTGTCATAAAATTTAAGGAGATTTTAATCGCTAGTAATCAGGATTGCATGTTAATAGGCTGTAGATAATTAGGAAGCCATTTATGTTTCTCTTCCCACAAATTTTCATAGTATTCAGACCTTCACTTAATACCTAACTTCTCCTCAGGAGGATAGGATAAGCCTATTTAGTCACAACAATAATAGATTTACCCCCCTTTTCTTTAGGTCGTCTTCCAGTTCTAATAATTTTGAAAGGATTATAGCTTTGATTAGTGGGATTTACTGATATTAGCTATACAGTATGTTCCTCTGACTTCTAATAAGCCAGAGCAAGCTACTATTTGATGCAACAATAACAACACTGACTATAAATTTGCATTCCTCTATGATAATGAAGACCTGTTTATTCCTGTTTCTGACATACTTGTGAATATAGTGCTGGAAAGCCAGGCTAGCTACACCCTGCCTCGTGTTTCTGATAGGCGCACAAAAGAAATACTTGTTTGAATAGCAAAACAGATCTGTGTTATTGTCAGGATTAAACCCCTTGACTTTTTACTCATTGGAGGTTAAAATGTAGTGGTGGAAGTTGTATGTATTTCTGGACCAAAGATGAAGAAGGTAAAATTGAAATAACTTCAAGGCAGCTGCTTGTCTAGTTGCCATCAATGTTGCTAATGATGTTATAATGTTGCTGCATCAAATTGGAGAAAAAAAGTAATAGAGCATGGCAAGTTTGGCAGTTATACCAGCAGCTGAATTTGTTAATGTCAGGTGAGGCAGAAGGTACCTTTGAGGTCAAGTGTGAGAATCCAGTGGTAGGAGGAGGTCAGATCGCAGTAGCTGCAGGTTGCTTTTTTTTTTTTTTTTTTTTAAAACTGTGTGACGTGCCAAAAAACTTCAAAAGAAAATGAGAGGATTCACTAAAAAATGAACAAATATTACAAATCTGTAATAAACTTGTAGGATAAAAGGTTACTTTGTGCTCAATAGCAAGAATATTAATTCAAGGACTAAGTAATTTGGAATGCAATGGCAATTAGTGCCTTGTACCACATACCACTGTCTGTTTTGCACGAGCCAAACTGGAAGACAGCTTAAATTGCTGATGACCCAGATATTTGAAATGTTAGCATTGGGCTTCCACTGTAATTGTAATTAATTTCTCTGACTGGAATTAATTGTTTGCATCATCCCCTTATTAAAAAATAAAAAATGCTGACAGCTGACAGTGGTGTTTATGCAGTGACAGAAATAGCTTAGAATCAAAATGATAATCAAAGGAAGTCAGCTTTCCCTTCCGTTTTATGAACCTCATCGATGCTTTCTACTTTTTTGTTTGTTTGTGTTTTATGTCGGATACTACAAAATGTCCATGTTATTTTGCATGTAGTCCGCTATTAGAGTAACTGTAGCTTGTAATAGAAGGAAAATTTCTTTATGCCCATGTGCCGTGTTTTCCTCTTTTGTAAAATCGGATCAAATATTTGCCTGTTAAAACTAGTGTGGATGGTATTAAAACAAAAAACAAACAAAAAGAACGATTTTGAAGGGAAACGTTGGGAAACGTTTGTTGAGTATCTTGTCAGCACTGAATTGACTTAGTTTTCTTCCATTCATTCACCTCTGTGTCCATTTGAGTCAATGGAAGAGGCGTGTCTTTGGACATCGCCTCATTACAATGGGAATATTTCCGTTGTAAGATTTACGCTGATGCACTTTTTGCAATGCCCTGCTTATGAGAAAAGAGTCAGATACTTAAATAAATATGCTAGCACTACAAACTGCTTAATATGTTTTATGGGAAAATGTGAATCCACTTTAATTGCAATGATGGTATGGAGTGCATTATTTTAGTAATAAGGATTTTTTTTTTTCCAAAAGAACAATGAAGAATGATCGGTCATTACCGATACCGTTGTGTTTCTGATAGATCAGGCATAAGGATTGGAGGCTGTAGTGAAGGCATTTTTAAAGACTGCAATTTCACTAGACAGTCACAGGTATGATGTCCTCATTAGGAACTACAGAATTACCGATAGCGTGTAAAACTTTCTTTTCTAATCAGTGTGTTGTTTACGTAGTGAGAAGCAGAAATATTGAGCTATTTTCATGATAGTTTTAGAGAATAAGTAAGTGTGTGATAACATTGCAAAAATTGTGAATACAAAATTACAAAAACTGACTTTTAAAATACTGTTTTGGTCTGTCATCCCTACTTTGGGAGATATTTTAGAAGGCTAATTCTTATTCTTTAAGATAATTTATATAGCTAATAGTCAGCAAAATATTTCTGAGCTTTACCAAAAATTAGAGGCTTTTCCTCTACAGTACAGTTCCAGGAGTACATAGATAATCTCAAGGATATTGGTCATTTGTTAAAAACACACCGAGCAAAACATGGCATATGTCTAGCATAACTATGTTTGGAGTCCTATAGCAAACCTGCAGGTGTGTGTGAGCCAGGGCAGAATTGGGCTCTCTGAGAGGAAACATAAAAGGCACTTGCTGTTAAGAGCTGCTGGGGATTTTCAGGTTGGAAGCTTGGCTATTGAAATGGGGCTGCTTAACAAAATATTGCAATTTTTTGGTTTTTTGGTTTAAAAAAAAAAGTGACTCTTCATTTTGGTGAAATGAAGCATGTTACTCAGTTAAACATACAGTTACTGTACTTTCAGAAAGGAGTGTTTCTTTTGATTTGGAATAGATTCTTATTCTTTTTCAAATAACATCAAGGGAATGCCAGAATTTTGACAGACTTGAATGTTTAGACCAGTTCATATTTAACATAGTTTCATTTTGAAGGAAACTTGCATTTTAAAATCTGTTACCATTTTAGAAATTTGAAAAATCTGACTTCTGCCAGTTTTCTGTAATAAATGGTTGTACATGAGAAATCTTCCCAGGAATTTATGTGGCAGTTCAGTTACGAACACTTGGAGGACAATGAGCAAAATATGACGAGGTCCTATCTCGTGTTCCAGACAACTAGCAGTTGAAGCTGAAACAGGTCAGACACTAACTCAGGCCCACTTGAGTACGCTGCATGTGTCAGTGGTGTAAATACCATTTAAAAGCATTATTTAATGCTTCTCCACTACCATTATTTTGGTGGATTGTTTTTGCTAGCCTATGAAAGTCTGAAAATTAAACATGCTTAGAGAGGAGCTGTTCAACAAAATATATTTTTTCCTTTTTCTTTTTGTATCAGACTTGAGAGGAGTGTATAAGGTGAAGGTGACTTTAAAAAGTAAATATGATTTTAAAAAATATTTTGCTGCAGCAAATAAATGTATAAAATCTTCATGCTTTTTATTAAAGATGTTTGACACTTTTGAACCCATTGGAAGCTCACTTGGAGGCTTATATTTGTGGCAAGCCTCAGGCAATCCTCCTGTCCCAGCATCACTCATACTTTTTTTTTTTGTATTGCTTGTGAACAAGCTGGAGGAAAAATAAGATTGGAGTTTAATTCCTCTTCCCTGGATCTCTGCGTTCCATGCTTAGGTTAGACTGTAGCACGACTGCTGAAATATTTCCCCAAAGTCCTAAATAAGAGCCCCCCAGTTCTGCCCTTACATAACCTTTTACCTTTGCCCGTCACACCATAGCTCTTACTGGGGGCGAGCCGGTGATTAGAAGAGAGCGAACTGAGGCTCTCCAGTCTGCAGTGATTACAGCTGTTGCTGACGTCCTTGTCCTTCGCCCATCATACCTTTCCCCTGCCAGAGCAGAGGTGGTCTGCTGCATGCCGAGCAGATGTTTCTCCTTTGCATAGTTATCTTTTGAGTGCCTTTATATACAAAAATCAGACTGCGCTGCTACTGTCACTTTTATCTGATGAGAGGAAATCCCACACGAATGAAGCTGGTTTTCTTTTCAGGCAGCTTAGCAATGTTGCTCAGGGGCATGTTCTCTTTCCTCGCTTCTGTTGCTGTTCACTGTAAATGTTTTCTTTCTGGCATGTTTCTTCTTTAATCCCTCTTTCCCTCTTTGACCCAGATCCTTAATCCCATTGGGTTTCTTTTGAACTTGGTTATTTCTTAGTCTTCTGGTACATCTGTCTGCTCCAACTATGAATCGTTTGCCAACACCACATTTTCATCCTCTTCCCTGACTATCTTTTTACTCCCACGGTTAACGTTGTACTTGGAGAGATACAAGGAAAATTTCTGGGACTGGTCATTCTTCAACTTTGTGATACTGGGTTATATTCTTCATGTCTCCTATTTCTTTTTACATTTCCTTTTCTGTTCTGAGTATATTTTTTCCTTTTTTGTTTATTCAATTTATTACTACAACAAGTAGAAAAGCTTTCTGCTTCGCAAGTAGAAAGTCATGATGAGAGTAGCTGAGATAATATAGGCAATATTTTAAATATTATATTCAAAAACTGAACTCATTTGAAATGTTCACTTTGTGTATCTTAAATGATTCATTTATTTGTGTGTATGTGTATATGCATAAGCATGATTTTTCTTCCATGTTTTTCTTGATAAGCTCTTATAAGAAGTAGTTTGTCCCATCTTGTGAAGTTCTCTGAAGTAAACACTCTTTGTTCAAATGGGCTCTATTTTCACTCAAAAAATGTATTGCACTTGTATAACCAGAATAGAGGGGAAGTACTTTGAGAGAGAAAAAAAAAAAAAAACTGTGTGTGTATATATATGTGTGTATATATATATATATTTTTTTTTGAAGATTATACTCAAAATCCTATGCTACAGGATTTTGCTCCTTGGTGTCATTTTCGGCTGACTCTTCATGCCACCTTCAAAGGCGGTTGTAAGCAAGCTCCAGTAAATATCTGTTCCAGCCTGCCATTTGAAAAATGATCATTTGATTGTAGCAAGTAACAGTAACGGAGTTATTTTACCCTGGATACTTTCCTGTCAGTGGAGTTGGTAGAGGTCCCTGGAAAATAGAAAGGGGAAGCCCCTGGTTTCTGCGCGTGCATTTGCGCGCTGTGGCAGCGCGGCCGCCCGGCCTGCCTAGCGCCGGGAAGCAGCGCCGGCCGCTGACCTCGAGCCGAGCTGCTCGGAGCCGTTACGCTGCGGTGTGCCTATGCGGGAGGCTATTTTTCAGGGAGGTATGCATTGATTTAGTTTGTAGGGCTGCCCTTTCATCCCTTCTCCTCTCCAGAGGGAGCATTGCTAAAACTAGTTTAACAACAGTCTGTGCATACTCAGTCCCACTGCTTATCTCCCTTGGAATAGCTGAGTAGTTCAGATAGTTTTATCTGCTGCATTTGATTGTTAATAGCAGGTCTTTCCTTTGGGGACTTTGTCTTGTTTTATTCTTCATACATAAAAGAAAATTGATATTTTTAGCAATTGCGTTGATGGCATTTGTTGGTGTTAAAAGATGTTGCAATTTATGGACTGCATATGAATTTATGAGGTAAAATACTGTTGAGGAATATAAATGCATAAACATGCTTTTAACATTATATCCTTTTCAGTTCTGTCAGTGTAATTCTAGTGTTTATTACCCACACGCGTGAAGGAGGACTGGCCAAAGCATGAATAGAGAATCAGGGGGCAGAGCAGAAGCACCAGCCCAAACCCAGGAGCTACCTGGGCATCCCCGGAGTAGCTTAGCCTGCCCTGTGTGGAGGGGGATCGTAGTGGTGAGCTGGCGTTTTTTGGTCTACTCCCATCCTTTAACATGTAATAGTATAAAAGCTTGCTATGGATTTGCTTTTTGATAAATTCCGTCATGAAATACTAGTTCCAGTGCAGTTGTTCTGTTACTTCTGTACCTTGAACTGGCCAACATTAATAAAAATGTCAATTGAAAACAAAATTAAGCTAGATTTCTTGAATGCACCGATGGGTTTAATTAATTTCCTTTTACAGTTCTATTCATCTGATGCACTAAAAGTATGCTGATATCTTTTTAACTGGTGAACACCACTAGGAAACCATTAATGTTACAGTGCAGAGGTCAAAAATAAAAATGAACAGAAGTTGAGACTAGCAGTAAAATTCTGCAGAAAGTTCAGAAACACCATGGTTTTGCTGGATGACCTTCGTGCTGGTTTCCTTAGTCTTTTGTTTATTCATAGGCTACAAAAAGGCATAACAGCATATTTAAGTAAGCTTTATAGACAAGATTATAATTTTGGGGATTAAATTTGTCAACAAACTTCGCGATTGTAAAAGCTGTTCTTGTTACTGAAAGTGTGTCACTAGAGGTATTTCCTTGGTAATCTAGCACTTGTTATTTTGAAATATCAACAGTGTTAGATGATTTGGGGTAGAAATCCTAAAAAAACGCCGTGCGTTAGTATGTTCCACTGTTTTAAATAGTGGTGGTGTCAGGAAGGATTTCTTTAAATGAATGAAGTTTATACAGGACATGCCATCTATAGTATGACTGAATAAACATTGATTTTAACCTTTATTCATGAAAGGCGGTAATCTTGGGCTAATGCCGCACTTAACTCTGTACTTTCAAAATGATTTGCCCGATCTGATAAATTATGCAGTCTTTTATTTTGACCTTGTAACCCTGTAGAGTTTACTCAAACTGACTCCATAGTATTTGCCACATTAGCAGTATAATGGCTGTAACCAATTCGTGTACTACAATTCATTCCGCAGCAAAAGGTAAACACTAGGCCATGGAAATTTATTGATTCAATTACATGATATACACATAGTGCCATTTGAAAAGTGTTTTAGGGATTAAGTCATTACATATCTTCTGTTTGGTCAAAAATCTGAAATATCTAAACAAGGAAGCAGCAAGTATTGAGAAATATAAACTGTTTTTACTGTATGCTAAAATATGCTGCGAGACATCAATCTAAAAGTTGTTTAGGTCAAAGAACAAGCCAGACATTGAACTCTCGTGCCTTTATCCCTGACCAAGGTAACTTTTGCCCTCAGCTAATCCTGAAAGCATGTTATAATTTACTATGTAAATTTTCCTTGTATTCAGTGTGTGCCGAAAAGAGTCTAGACATCACAGTTTTTCTGTTTTCTGTTTGAACAGAACTGACGACAGTACAAGGTTTTCTTTCTTAAACAACAGAAGGCAATGCTTCAAAAAAAAAAAAAAAAGACATAGAGTAGAAGCAAATTAGTCTAAGCATGTTGTCATTACGTGACATCAATAATTTGTTTCATACTGTGTGACCAGGTTTATTTCAGATAATTATGCTTTTGTAGCTGACATTATATATATATTTTATTAGAATAATACAACAAATGCTGATGCTTTTCTCTGCTTAAACTGAGGTATATTGCATATATACCTGCATATAAAGGCTATTTTGCAGCAGTTAAAAATATGCAAAACCAGTTATCTTTAGTTGTACCTGCTACTGTAGTGACTTTGAGTTTATATTTTAGGCAAGACATATTCTGCCCACCTCATTGAATAAATTATTCAATATAACAATAATAATATATGAATAATTCTGAAGCATTTCGTATGTAAGAACCTATTCAAAAAGAGCAATTCCTAATGATTTAGGATACTAGAGTTAAGGAAAATATGAATAAATAAGAATTTTAAATAGCACAGATGAGAAGTAAAGCATAGCTTTCCTTATTTCTTCTTGGACTGTCTTTTGTGCTTGGCCTTTATTCTTTTTTTGTCTTTTCAAGTGCATGTATATTAGAAAATGATGAATATCACCATCTCTGAGGTGCTGCTTTGGCTAAGGCAAACAGCATAGTTGCTGGGAATGGCACTTGAGAAATGGAAGGAGAATATCCAATTTATGTCAGTACTTTATGCAGACAGTTTTGGAGAGATGCTTACTCTCGCGTATTTGGAACATGATTGAGAGAAGAAATTAGATAAACTCTTAAAGAGGTTGCATTTTCTTTCTTTGCAACAGTTAAAATGTATTTTATGATACGCAGGCAGTGCTCGCTGGCTGCGCTGTTACTGGGCACCGCTGATGAGCAGAGGTTGTGCGTTGCTGAGTGTCCTGGGTCACGTTGAGCTTGGGGGTCTGTTGGCCAGGGTGAGGCTGCTGCTGACTGAGCCGCAGCTGTGGCACAGGGGACAGCTGCACTGTGGGGAAGCACCGTAGCCATCGGTGCCTCCAGCCCCACTGGTTCTGAGGGATCTGGGGAGCTGGAGAGGGAATGCGAGTGCTTTATGCACCTCCCGGTCCAATGCAACTTCATAAGTCCGAATAGCAGGCAAAGGGAAAACAAGTCCTTGACAAGCACTACCGTATTTCTGCAGCGCAGTGTTCCCACTGCTCAATTGCAGAGTATGATTGTAGATTTCAAGGTCTTGTTCTAAAGGAAGAGATGAGTGGAATGAAAAGAGAAGGAAAGCAGGAAAAAGAAGGGTGTATAGACAGTCCCCGATGGGGAGAAGGGGCATGAAGAGGGTGTCTAGAAGGCCTCCTTGCCAAGGGGAGAATAGGGAACATGAAATGTGGGTGAAAAGGATGCTGGAAGTGGAGAAAGCTGTGGCTGATGGAAACAAGCCTTTAGGGAAGGGTGAGATGAAGGACATTTGTATCCCCTAAATATTTGCAGAACTGCTGTTGAGCAAAGGGAGAAAGAGAAACCACATTTAGAGTTGTAGTGTAAGCCTCTGTGAGATAAAACTGTTATATAATTTTTTGAGATATACAGATTGCCAAATGCATCTGCCTGTGTATCTACTTGAACTTTAGTGATACTTTTTGGAAGTCAGGGTGGAATTTCTCAGTGAGGCTCATGTGAGTTAGATGAGCTTGCCTTCCTGCAGCAGGTTGGCTGCGTTTCTGAAGTTGTGCGTATTCTACAGACTTGTCTAGCCTTTCTTGACCCTCTTCAAGAAGAACTACCTTACAAATTTGTTCTAAATAATGCAGCACAGAGAGATTAGGGTGGCTGCGAACAACCTTAGTTGCTCAGCAGGCCATTATTCCCTTAAAAGTGTGGAAAGAATTCAGTAATAAAATCCAACAGGAGCTCTTCTTTTGCTAGGCTGATTTTTGCCATGATTTCTACAAAAGCTAGCTTGGCAGGTGATAACTTATTTCTTCATGGTCTTCCTTTACTGTTTCCTGTTGGTTTTTTGTCTCTCCAGTTGAGGGAAGACAGATAGACAAATGCATGCACCCGTTCTCTATCCCCAATTCCTTCTGTTAACAGAGTTGTTGAAGTTACAAAGTGAAAAACTCTCAAGTTTAGCAAGTATCAGAATCTACATTACTACAAAGTGGCTCTCCGAGTGCTGGTTGTGCTTGGCTTTCAACTCTTACTTGTTGTGTACTGTGTATTTTGTTCTGTATTCTAAGTAAAGTTTTGCTTTGTAATGCTGCAAAGTAAATTTATATTCCATATTGAAAGAGTCTTTATGGACTATTCTGTACTATTACTGTTATAGCATCTGATTTCACAAATCTTCAGAGAATGTTTTTACGGTGACGCATAATTATTCCCATTTTACAGATGGCAAACTGGGGCAGAAAAGTGATTAAGGTCAGAAGCGTCGCTTGCCAATTTTTCAAATTATCTGGCCATAACACGCTGTTGTCAAGGGACTAAGCAGCTATTGGCTTCAGATGCTGCCCTGCGTACTCAGCAGAGTACGGAGGGTCCAAACTGGAGTCTGATATTTGATACCAAGAAGATGGAAAAAAAAAAAACAGTGGCCATCTGTGAGAATTTTATCTTAAGTGATATGCCCTGTTTCATCAGAGTTTTGTACTCTCTGTGCCTACTCTGCAGAGAGTACTCTGCCAGTAACCTGCACCCGTATTCACTGTGCCCGCGATGAGAAGGGAATGCCCAGCTGAGCTGCAAAGGGAGCAGTCGGTTGCACTGAGGGGCTGTGGAGCTTGAGGGACAAGAGCTACAGTAGGCTTGCACTGGAGAAGTGGTACCAGGATGGCAGATAAGGTGAAGGTGTAACTGCTTTTGCTAGTGTCCTGATGTTAAATAAGGTGTGTGTGTAAATGAGGTACCAAAAGCTGCGCTGTGCTCAAATGGATCAGCAAACGGTAGTGAACCAATCTGTTGGGAGGCAATGGCTGTAGTGGGCATAGATGGAGGAACTGGTATATGGAAGGTTTGCAAAGACCTAAGATGTTGAGCATTAGGGAATGTTGTGGTGTTGTGCTCTGTTGGTGTTGTCTGCTTTCTGCCATGAGAAAAATATACATTCAATTTATTTGCTTTTTTTTATTTTTATTTTTTTTTCACTTTGCTTATACCAAAGTCTCGATGTCTTGGATAGGCAGTACTCTGATCGCTATATTACATGGATATAAGTATGTATATATTTAGATATTTTGATGAGGGTCCTTAAATAGTTGGGAGCTCTGTAGTTCTCTAAATTTAAAACACATTTCATACTTTTTATGTTCCTCCATTGGTGCAGAAAGAGAAGTCTGGAACGACGCTGTCTGAGTGTTGCTAGCTTGGCTAGATCTTTCTTAGAGTTTGTCATTGATTCCATATGTGTATCCACTGTCTAGCCTTCACGGTTAATAGTACCTTTTATCTTTGTGAAATCTTTAAGCAATTGTAACTTTGCTTGCCTTATTGTTCAGTAATAAGGAAATAACATAAGAAAAGTGATTTAAAAAAACAAACCTACCTGTTCATTGTATGAATATAGCTCTGTGTATCAATATTAACATCACTGGTTTTAGTCAACATAAATGATTACTATCAACATAATCTATTATTTATCTCTATAAATGATCTTTTTATCAGGAAACAAAATTAATTCTTTCTTGTAAAGAAAAAGCAGGGAGCAAGCTCCGTTTTGTTACTTCTAGTATGTTTACAGCACATAAGTAACAGGTTAAGGGGGAGGAGTAGTCAGAAAGATCACAAGTACTTCATATCATTTTCTTGCAACCTTAGCACTTCACCATGATGTTATAAATGACCGTTTCTCCTTTAGGTACTGCCTTGCTTTAGAATGATGTATGAAATAATATGTGTTTTGCATGTCCTGTTTGTAATGATAAAGGTCATATAGTATCATTTACATAATCTCTAGCCAGAAATGAACTCCAGCAATATCTTCTGTATAACATATACATTATCTGAGGTTTAAAACTCTCATTATTCATGAAAGTTAATTTTACAGTGGGTGTGAATGATCTATCTTATGGCTGCTTTTTTGATCATTCTATAAAATAATATGGAGCAAAGCCTGCACAAATAGCAGGAAAACCAGTAAAGAGTGATGCATTTGCTTGACTCAGTGTATACCCGATTGGATCTTGATTGATGGCAATCATTTGTCTTTGTCAAAAAAGGAGAAAAATTCAGACATTGAAATAAGAGTGCTATCAAACTTTCTACAATGGCAGAAAGATTCTATTAATGTAGCCTGAGAGTATTAACTGTCTCTGCTGGAAAATGATAAAGAATGTTAATTTTTTTCCTGGAGCATGTTTAAGTGTAAACTGCATTATTTTGTCTATGCGGGAAGACCAAAAGGGGCACGCTACAGATTTATGGCATGCTGGAATTGGAATTAAAAAGACTAAATTAGGAAAGAAAAAAAAAAAAAAAAAAAAAAAAAGAAGAAATAAAAAGCCAAATACAAGAGCTTAATCCTTCTGATTATGATTTCTCAACAAAACAATAAAAGTTTAAGTAGCAGAGTGTCGTAAAATCCTTAATGCTGCATTCCAATTGATATTGAAGCTTTGAAGACTGACTTCAAAGGAGCCTGAACAAGAGCAAAAAATAGATATAAAATAAACAAAAAAAAATGACAAGCTTGGTTTTAGAAGTCCTTTTGTATGTCAGATCTGGGAATATTGACCCGTTACTTGAATGGGCTTTAAGTCAACTTCCTTATTAATGAAACTTAGAAACACAAAGCATATGCTTGTGGGTAGTAATGTATTTAAGAGCAAAAATGTTATTTCACAGTACAGTATTGCTAGCAGCACGAGAATACTTTTTCTCTATAAGTAAAGGAATACCTTACCATATATACAAACAAATTCAAAATGTTAATCACTGGATTTCTCATGCCATATGTATCTGTGGATTTTATTATACGTCTGTTATGATCTTTGGTTATAACTAGCAGCATTAAGGTTTGATTGCTAAAACAATATTTTCTAAATTAGGAACACAGCAAATGGTCTTTCTGAGTACTCTCCCTACTCTAGTAACGTAAACATTTTTGTTCCTAAACTTTAAAAGAATAAACAAAACTGTAATTTTCAACTTTGGTGTTTACTAGTCCTTGACGCATCCTTACAAGGAAATAGTTGAGCGATTTTCATTTAAAGGAGAGCTGAAAAAACGGAAGCTGAGAAGCAGGAGCAGCAGTTCTGCTACCTACACTGCTGTGTTTTGTGGCTTTTATTGTGTCAGATTAAAGCTTTTGGCTATTTCTGCCCTGTGTGTTCCTCCAAAATGGCCTTTCCAGCTTTGCCCTGTGTAGCGTGCGCCTGCGCATGTGAGCAAGCTCATGACTAAAGTGCGCCAAGGCGGCCCCTTTCGCTGCTGCTTGTCCTCGCTCAAGTGCCCTTGTAGTGGCAGCGCTGGAATGGTCCACAGCAGTTCTGGATGGGTTTGTTTCGGAATGAACTTTCCTACTGTTACTAGGTTGGAGGGTGGGGAGGCAAAAGGTGGGGGGGATATTTTTGATGTATTTTATATAATTTTTGAAATGATGAAATGGCAGGGGAGACCAGTCTTTTGCTCCTAAGCATGACCTGTATGATTGAGATCTTTGCTGTTTTAAGGAGCAGCCACAAGATTACTTCCTGACAGGGAAAGTTTGCAAGCAGAAACAATATGTATGAAATGTACAGTCTACTCTTCTCCCTCTTTTCAGAAAAATGCCCAGTGGGCACCAGACCAACGCTGCAGAACAGTGTTTAGATGTGAAGTCTCATTTTCAGAGAAAGCAAGAACCAGGATCCCCTGTGATGTCCTAATATGCCCTGCTGCTTGTGCCCATATTGGCAGCCCTTAATTAGGTGATGAAATGCTCTCCTCAGCCTTTTTTTCTTCCCCTCCTCCTGTCTCTCAGTCTCTTGTTACCTATCTGCATTTTCTGTCCCTATTAATTCCACATTAGATTTTTTGTTCAGCCTTTTCTTGTTTTTCCCATGTTTTTGAGCCAAACCTGGTTTTGCACTGCTCTACTTCCTGTCTCACTGATAATCCTTAACTCCCTTCTCTGATCATCAGCAGACCATGGCAGCATAATTCCTCCCCGTGGCTTTGCTTCTCTCATATATTTTCCTTCCTTAGCCTCCACACCTAGATGCCGCATTTGTTGCCCCCTCGGCGCTTTGCCTCTTCTGTATTTGGATAAGGTAATTCCCTCCTTTGTGCTGCTTGTGTGGGAGTGGATGTAGAGACACTGGAGAAAGGCAGCCGAGTTTTTTGTGCCAGGCTTGCTTGCGCTGTCTACAGTAGCTGTTTCAGAGGAAGCCTAGCATTTTTTGATGCTACAGGATGCTAAAGGAATAATGCAGATGCATCTTTGTCCCAGCCAGTAGCTAGGGTTTCTTTACGTTGGGTCTGACATACGCAAAGTTCCATCCTGGACCTCCAAACGCCATCCTAAGTAAGGATGGGTGGCATTATTAGATGCTCTTCTACTATTAGCAGCCATCTGGTGGTCCAGCTGAACCAACCGTGGGCTTTCATATCCTGGAACATGGCTGTATTTGGATGAATTTTTACACAAATAACTGAAGAAATAGCTAGGGTAACATCTCCTTTGTGGAAAAAATATACTTCTCTTGAAATGTCGCAAGTCAAATTATCTGTTATTCCAAAAGGTTAAAATTCAGTAGAGATGAATGAAAATTGTATTTCGAATGAGAATTTGGGGCAAGTAGAATTAGCTGTAAAACCTATTTCTTAGCAAGCTCTCAGAGGATATTCAATCCATTCCACAAAATAAATTCAGCCAAAGAGCCTGTTGTATGTTTTAAAGCGTTAATTTCTCATCCCCAAATGCCCTACTGAGTGCTGCTGTAACCTCACTGATGATTGTCAGTCTGTCTCCTCTTGTCTTGCTGCCCCTTCCCTTATGGGGAACTTTTGGGGGAAAATACCATCTTGCAGCGATTAGTATCAAAGATTGGTTACTTCTATCATATGGTTTGGTAAGTAATCCTTAGCTATTTGTTGCTGTGATTTGCTGCTTGCCCATATAACTTCACACATGTATTTCATTTCCAAAGTTTAGCAAAGTTATTCCCTATAAAGAGGGTGAAAGTCTAGATGAAAGCCATCGCTCTTGTGAAAACCATATTCTCTATCCCTCTTAGTGACTAGTACAACAAAGTAAATTTTAATGGTGCATGGTCCTTAAAATGAATCCTGATGACCTTGAAAAGTTGCAGCAAAAGATCGGATTTTATTTGAGTCATTTTGCCATTGTTTTCACTAGTTACTGTATTTTCATTTTTAGCTGAAAAATATAATGCTGGCAGCTTATACATATTCAGTATTTGAAATGGTCCAAATTAAAATTTATAAGTCCCTTAAAAAAGGGGGAAAAAAACTGATTAGTGAGTGAATTAAAACTTGAAGTTTTATTCTTTTGGAAGGCTGTGTTCATTTCATTAAATTTCTCTTCCCTGGATGAGAAAGAATGGTTTGTCATCTGAAAACAGTATTATTTCAGAGCAGCTAACTTACCCTTCAGGTCTTTTACAAAAGTTTTATTTGCAAAAGAAAAGTGAAAACATTCAATTCACATGACGCAACCAAACAGTGTTTTCTCAATTTTAAATGTCAATCTGAGTTGGCTTTTTTTCTTCAGCAGAGAAACTAACTGTAAAAAATACGCTGTTCCATTCTTTCACCATGATTTTTTTTCTTGAAAACATTTTCTGTGATGAATTTAACAAACTTTGTGAACCAGTTTTTTGGAGGTTATTCAAAATACTTGTGCTCTTTAATGTTTCATCCTAGGCTACTGAAGAAAAAAAAAAGTTAACTTAGTTTAATATGGATAATCCATGATTATTTCTAAGACTGAATAATGGAGACAGATGTGACCTTCCAGATAATTACACATGCAGTTGGTATTTGTGGGAAGCATATTATATTCAAGAAAGAATATGTGCAGTATATCTAAATTGTGCTTATAAATATAGGCAACAATAATTTACAAGGGAGATGGCCTTAAATAGTCTTCTCTGAAGAATCTCCATGAGGCAAGAATTAACATCTCAAGCAGAAAAAATGTAGAGTTGTACAGTTGTTACAGAGAAGTCTTCTGGTCTCGTTCATGGATTTTACATATGCAATTTTTTATTTCTGTTTGGAGTTTTTTTCCAGTACGTAAAGAGCTGTTCTCCTTAGTGCGCGTGGTGCATTTGTCGTGAGAGCTAGTGGTACCCATAAGTACTTAGGCACACACAGCTGGAATTCTCTAGTCTTGAAAGCTAAGCTCTGCCCAGCTACCTTGAAATTCTTTACTTGGGTGCCTATCCGGCCACATCTTACCACAGAAATACCCATATGGTGCAAGACTGACTCCAGTAATTTCACCATAGCAATTTTTGCACTATCTGTGCTCTGACCTTAAGATCTGAGATGCTAATTCTGAGTTTTGTTTGAAGACTGCTTCTCTGCTCTGGATGAATACTTGGAAGAGATGCCATTTGGAGGAAGAAGGGAGTGTAAATAGAGAACCCTGCCTTAAACTCAAGAAGTCTTCTGAGCTGAAGATAGCTGGAGGTTGCCAGCATGTTGGGGAGCAGCTGTAAACCTCCGTTTACTCCTCTGTAAACGCTGTTGATGGCTGTGGCAGTGGCAGACCACAGGGCAGAGAGCTGATGAGAAGCTGTGCAGCCTGTCCCGTGCTCCGGCCGTCACGTCCCTGTGCCAAGGGGCTGGCAGCCCCTCGAGCGCTCCCCGCTGAGCCCACCTCGATGTGGGCCAGCACCTCTTCCCCTGGATCGCTCAGCCCTTCTCTCCAGTGGGGGAATTGCTGAGCTGGGCTGGTGCTGGGCGTCTCACTACAGGCCTCTTTGGCTGCAGATGGCTTCTCATTTCCAGTTATGAATGAGAAATGGTGTCGTGGCTTCTGTGAGGCACGGAATAACGTATAATGTGGAGGTGGCCAGAGGAGGCGGTGTGGGTTATGTGGCCGAACGTATCCCGGCTGGAAAGGCCCTACGCTCGGCATGTCAAGCTCTACCGACTGCCTGAGTCTGCAGCAGCTAGTTAAGGCAAGCAGCTCATGTCCCCTGCAAGTATTCTCCAGCTTATGGCTGTTATCTTAATGAGGTGCAGCTCGTTTGACTCATCAGGCTTTGGCCAACTCCTTGAAGCTGCTTTGGGGGTTTTAGATGGAGAGAAGTCCACATATGGGGCTTCCTAAGGAAGCCAGCTACTCCTGTCTTATCGTAGGGGAGACTCCTTTCTTGGTGATAAGCCCCCAGTCACAAAATATGTCCTTTTCAGTCTTTGCAACTGGATTGCCATGTTGAAAAAGAAGAATTCTTTAATGTTGAGAAAGTTGTTTAAATTGTTAGGAAAGCACCTGGAGGGGTTCATTCTTTTTTCACTGCTGCTTTCTTCACATTTGACTTGAAACTGAGAATTATTGTCGCTGAGAGGGCTGGTAAATTTGTCTTAAAAGCAAACAACAGTGTACCTGACTGGAAAAGGGAAAACGAGAAACCTCATCAAGAGAGCTGATAGCTCCCCTGAAGGAAAAGAAAGCAGAGGGTTGTTGACTTTGAGCATGTCTCTCTCCAGGAACTAGCATAAAGGAAAGGCATCCCCCCCCATCCCCACACATACAGGTTTAGGGCTATGCTCATTTTTAAAATCACTGAAGTGATTGCTTCTAGGCTTTCATTTTACCCTCTCTGTTTCCAGGCCTGTTCTTTAATATTAGATTTAAATGCTACACTATTAGTCTTAAGACTAAAATAAGGATATGTGGAGGAAAGGGTGCTGTAGTGGTGATTGGTATTGGGTAGTTTAGCACTCTGGGGTTGCCCCTGTTTGCTGTATAATGAACTTCTAACCTTTTGGCTCCTGGTTCCTTGGCCACATATATACACTGACATTAAGGTAGGTTTTCAGATGACTTTTTTGTTCATTTAAAGCTTGGGTAAATAGAGTAGTTTCTGCACAATCCAAGAAAAGATGCTCCATTATATAGCTTTGTTTTTTGAGGCCTTTTACAAGGCTTTCACAGGAGAAATGTATTGAATGCGTGAAACCAGCAAAGCGTCTTTGAGTCCTGTTGTGTCCTGACAACGCTATGCTGGTATGGTAAGAGTTAGGAGCCTTGCTCTGTGCTTGTAGTGGTCTAGCTGCCTTCTACTTATTGTTTCCTGTCTTGGAGAGCGATACGATGTTTGCAGTTACTTGAACTCTTTCTTACATATGTTCCTGCAATCATCACACAATGAGGTCATTTCCCAGATTTTTGCCCTCCCTGGGTTTTAAAATCCTAAATTAAATCTTTTTTGTCAAGTAAGGACAGAGGTGTTAGCCTTTAAATCATGCCTGATTTTTTTTTCTTTTTCGGTATTATGCAAGCTGTGATTTTAATTACACCATCATTCTTGTACAAGGAGTAGGCAGAATGAATGGTAGTGTTGCAGTCGGATGGCTCCAAGACTTCAGTAGCCTAACCTGCAATCACAATTTACAACACCTTTTCCAAGGTGTTTAACAGTAGTTAAATATGCTGTAGACCTGAACGAGCTACCCATACGCTCTAGCATACTTCAAAGGATGCGCACAAGTACGTTCAAATTAGTTTGCGATAATGCAAGAGTTTGAAGAGCCATTTTTCTTATCTCTCCAGATGCCCCCAAATTCTGCCTACAATAGAAAAGATTATATATGAGTGTATATATATATTTTTTTCATTTGACGCTTTAAAGACCTCATAAAAATTTTCCTTTGTTATTTGGGGTTAAGAAAGAATCCGTGTTAGCAGATCAAACTTGCTCTGTCTCTCGCGACTTGGAGGAAAATCTCTTTCCTATCAAAGGTACCATAGGTTAATACAGGAAACTTTTTTCAGCAGGCTCGTTAAAGGCAAATGGTCTTTAGCAGACACCTACAAGCTCTGGAGGTTCAGTCTGGATTGGGAGGCTGGAGGAGTTGCATCTAAATCACAGTTGTATTTCCATGAGCCTCTCTTTGTTGATTGCTGAATTTATTTAGGGAAATTTATTTATTTATTTTCAGGGGACCAAAAAAAGGCAGAAGTTTTGAGAAAGGTCATCTAATTAGTATAGGCCTTTTTAGCAGAAGTTCCTAAAAAGAAAAGTTCACCTAGTATTAGAAGAGCATACAGCATTGAAGTATTTTCTAAATCAGTGGGGTGCTGTGTTACATTTTTATGGTGGCATGAAAAGTTTCCAGCTGTTGAGAGGCATCAAAAAGATCATGCTCTTAAAATAAATTTTAAAAATGTTTCTGCAAGAGCCAGTAGTGAAGCTAAAATTTTTTTTTGCCATTTAAATCTGAGAGAGATTTTTGGAAAGCCTTACTATAATTTCTGTGTTTAAATACTTCTGGGGTTGGAACAACTTATCAGATCATAGATGTCAACTTTTCTTGCTGGTTAAGAGTTGATCTGAACATCCAAAAATGCGGAAAGATTGTCACCTCAAATTCCAAGGTTTTGGAAAGAAGTAATGAGTCATAACATGTCTGGGCACTTTGTGACTTCATCAGATTTCCTGTGAGGAGGAATTTGTGAGGAAGAGTGTATAGGCCTTGTGAGGGGGAATTTGTGAGGAAGGATATATAGGTCCTTACATGCTCAGGGTGAAAAGCAGCAGAACCAGGAGAAAAGACTAAGGAGATAGAGATTGGTCTGGCTTCTTCATCTTATTTAGATGTATCCTTCAGCCTGTTCTGTTATAATCTATTGTTCTCGCTGACAAGAAAAGGATGGGAAAATATCTGCGTTACCAGACAAATACCAAACAACAAAGCACACTATCTATTCTGTGTGTATGTTGTGGTAGCTACTGTTGTTTTCAATGTCGGTAGGAATTTGTGGGATTTTTCTTTTTGGGTGGAAGTAATATTTTAGTCAACGATATGTATGAATTGCAGTTCTTTGGAAAAACAAATTAAAACTTGTTAACTGCAAGCAGGTGTAGGATGTGCAAGATCTGGAAAAATTTATAAGCAACTAAGCCAAAGGATCTGCTTCCAAACTTTCTGTACATCCATGCCTGAGTCCCCTCTGAACTAATTTTGCTCGAAGCTAAGTGGAAGTTTTAGCATTAACTTATTTCTGATAGGCAAATGGAATGGTTATCAGGTTAATGTAAAATTAACCTTGATGGAAATGCAACAAGAATTGAACTATGTCTTAAAATGACTTGTCTTTTGAAGTGCAGCTTTATTTTAGACTGATCGAAATAAGATGGGTCTAAGATAAGAGATAGTGGTTGCAAAATGCACGTTCAGTACTATATCATGTATTTAAGTGGGCCCTCTTTGAAGTACCAGTGTTTGCTGGAATGCCAGCACTTCAAAGAGGGCTGCCTTCGAAAGGGAGCTGAGCCTGTGCCTGGCCACCAAGGGGTTAAGAAAGATCAAAGAGCAGCATACAGAAAACCATACATAAACAAAGCTGGTTTTAAACTGGAAGTAAAAAACAGCATCATTGAAGACAGCAGCACCTGAAAGGTGGCCTTGTCTTTACCTTGGCATGGTGCTTTATAGTGTATAAAGGATGACTGAAACATCTATTGTCAATCATTTATCTTCTGCTTTTTAAAGGAGAAATTCAAAGCCCGTCAATGCCAGGAGAGTCTCTATGATATCCATAATAGGCACTGTTCTGCCTTTGTTTTTTTGGTTTGTGTACTAGTTAGAGGGAAGAGTGAATTTTTTGTACTGCTCAAAACAGAGGGAAGCTCCTACAGGGGATTGTAGCTGCAGGGTCAAATGGGTGGTTGAGACAAAGAGATAATATCCTATTTGCTGCATAAAAGCATGCAGGCGGTGTTTCCACCACTTTTGCAAGTATGCTGGATCATATCTAGAATTCACAGACCTTTGCTGTTTGTATTGGCTTGTTCCTGTGGGGAGAGAGCATGAAACATCTGTTAAGATGTAACTTCCCATGCCGACATCTTGCTTGCCCACATTGGAAATGCATTAAGTTTCAGCCCGATTGCTGTGTGCAAAGAAAATTAGGATAAGCAGAAAGGTCACCACCAATGATAGTATTCAGGGTATAGTTACATGATAGGGCTTTTTTGGTATCAGGATGTTGTTCCTTGTCATCTCCTTCCTTCGCCTCACCTGCAGATTTCTTTCCCTCATTTGCAGTTATGTAGGTGCTGTTGGGACTGCACTGTAAACAGCTTACTAATGTAAGTCAAAATAAGAACATACGCAGACTCTTACAGTGATTCACCTACAGTATGGCCCCACAGATGCTCTTATAAATGCAGCTGAGGGAGGGCAAGAAGTAGATCTTCTTTAACTGATTTTGCTATTGAAGAAAGCTTGGGTAATAGAGGTAGCATTTTCAAAGATCACAAGGTTAATTAATGGTTAATGTTCTGATGTGGCAACGTTATCACTGGAGGTATTGGTGGAGGGCTCTATTGCACTGAGTGGAGTGCAACTGGACAAGTAGGATTTCAGTGGAAGCCTTGACTTGAGTAAAACCCAACCTTTTTTCTTCTGTCTCTCGTTCTCTTCTAATACCAAAAAAAAAAAAAAAAAAAAAAAGTGAATCACATCAGGAAGCTATTTTACTGAAAAGTAGATCTTTCCCCCACTGTACCAGCCCTCTGATGAGGTTTATCATATGGCAGTGCAAACAGTTGTGCAAGGCATGTCTGGGGGTGAGGGTGCAAAAGCTTCAGCTGGCACTGCTACCTCCTGCCTTGGTAGAGCTCAATGCATACATCTGCTATAAGTTCTTGAAGTATTTTATATGGTAGCAAAAGTAGTTACAGGGCAAGGAAACATTACTGAACAGAATTGAAATGATCAATATGTTGTTAGGGTGGGTATTTTTTGTTGTTTTTGTCTCCCTCTTAAGAAATGGGCATCCCAATTTGCTTTCTGTGATTGCTCCTTCCTGTATTTTCAAAGGAGTATCTGATATCGTGCATGGAGTTTTGAGGAGCCACTGCAACCAAAATGCTGAATAAATGAAAACCAGAAATTTTGGTAGCCTTGCAGTTGGTAATGGAGGCATTGCAGAGCTTTCCTCCTTCAAGGTTTCATTTCAGATCTATACAGTTGCTGCCAATGAGCAAGTGTTGTTGCTGCTCTGTGTCTGGTTGTCTATGAGACTAATTTAGTGGAGGTCTGGGTGGTGAAGCATCTGCAGCGCCGCAATTGGCATCCTTGATAGATTGCCTTGTCGATGGTCTTAGCAGGGAGAGACTGGGGATTGATTGGGCTTGGGGATTGACTTACCTGCTTAACTCTGCCATTAGATTTCCAACAAGGAGTACGTCATCTGGAAGTTTATCTTGGGATCTCCATATGGATTTAGGATGCATGAAGGAAGTATTATGCTTATGCCATGATCTCCACCTGTGCTGCTGTTCTGTGGCCTGATAGCAGCTTGGCTTCCAGAGGTGTCAGTGTGGTGCTTTCTAGAAGCACAAAATTCATGTTGGCAAGTGCTTCATATCTGTGTTTAATGTATCTAATTGCCATCCACCAGAGCAAGAACTGTTTTTTTTTTTTTAAATAGTAGATTACACGGTGACTGACAGACTGGTCTGAGTCTTCGTCACAGCACATTGCTTATTATTAGGGCATATGCACTCTAGTTTCCATCTGCTTTTAAATTTGTTGCAATTATCTTTCTATGCCTGGATTTTCTTCATTAGAACTAGTTAGCCCCCTGGATAGAGCTGGTCATTCAGTGCTCCAGCCATCCTCTGTCTCTGCAGATAATTTCCAAAATGCTGTGCTGCTTCCTCTTGCCTTTTTTTTTTTTCACTCCCATTCTGTGCTACTTTTATTTGTTTATTGCTCCACTAAGCTAAGGATCTGAATGAGTGTTTCTCTGCTGTGCTAAAATCTCTGCTCGAGCGGCTGTTGGCCCAAGGAGAGCCTTAGGACCTCTCAAACCATTGCATTATTAAGCTTACCTCTTCTTTCCCCTTCCCTACCTACAGAATTCCTTTTTATCCACACCAGTGTGCTGACTGTTGCTTTTGTGTGTCTGGTAGCAGAAAATCTTGAAATATGCAGTGGATAAAACATTGCAAGAAATTATTCTGCAGCAATTGCACGACCCTCTCATCATTCTCTGCCTGCGCTGCCTAGACTCAATGCAATTGCCCCGTAGGGTATCAGGACCTCGAGGAAATTCCCCAGCCTAAAATTCCTTTGTTATAGCACCGTAATAAAACTACTAGGCTAGTAAGTATGTTTTGTTTCACAGTGGGTTAATCTCCGAAACTAGTAGGAAAATAGATTTCTTGATATTCTTGCTCTGGAATGAAGATCGGTGGGCAGTAAAACTTCAGTTTTTCCTGTTGGCCCCAATGAAGGGACTTTTTCCTCTGGATGATATATTTGAAATCCTGAGGTACAGGCTATAGTGGTCACTCTGCATTTCCCCTGTTCCCTGTACACTTGTAAAGTCTATTTAGTTACCTGGGAATTGAAAGGAAAGTTTATCTCAAATCTAAGTATTTACTGGTAATTTGGGAAATTATTTGAAAAAAAAAAAAGGCAAACGAATTGTAATGCTATTTGAATAAAACATTTAATTTCAAAACATTGATTGCATTCATTCAATATTGTTACAAAGAAACCACTAATTACTCTGTAGCATGTTAGTGAGGCCCCTGACAAATCCATGCAAATCATGTGATTTATAATTCATAAATCCCTCATCCCTGGAGAAATGTTGCTCTTGCACTTACACTAATTGACTACTTATGTTCATTGATCCAGTCCATATAGCACCTTTAGTCCATATGGCAAATTTTAGCGGAGGGCCAGTAACTCGGGCTGCGGAGCGAGCCGGCGGTCCGCGGCACTGTCTCCCTTGGGAAGCGCCCTTCCCGGGCGCCTTCCTCCCCGTCCTTCCGTCTTCCCGCGTGGCGGGTGCTCCGAGCGGCGCTTACGTCCCTCACCCCTGCCTGGAGAGGTATGACGGGTGCGCGGCCCAGCACCCCCTGTCGGGGGGCAGGTAGTAGTTCTTGCACGTGAGCTACTTGTTCTGGAACAGCTACCTGATACCCCCACTATTTATATTGTATTATTATACCAATACTTCATATTAATAAGTTGCTGCCTGCTGTCCACTCTTAGCAATGGCCCACTTGGAAGTATTGCGCAGTAGGTATTGACTTTTTGTCCATGGTGTTGTTTGCCAGCATGTTTTCCATGTGAAGGGAGTGGATTTTCCTCCCTCACCATACAGTGGTTGCCCATGGTTATAAATCCCCCAATACAAAATCTATTACCTCGTATGTTGTTGCTTGTGAATAATCAGGGCCCTGGTGAAAGACACAGAATCTGATGCAAATTCCGTAGACTGAACGGGAAATAAGGCCAGGGGCTAAAGATATATTATGTTTCAGGATAATACTTTGTAGCTGATTATTGTTATCTATTTTTGCAATAATTTTAGCCTAGTTTTATAACATAGCGTAATTTTAATTGTTATCGGAGAATGGCATCACTTAATTCTCTCAAACCTGTACAAAGATAGATGAATGACAAATTAATAATTTACCATCTTTGCATAATACTGTAGCACAGAGAACCAGAAGGATTGATGGCAGAAGAGGTTAACAAATTTTAGCGGCTTCCATTAGCTTTTCATTGTCATATGTTTGTGGTGCTGACTGAAATAAGCTTTGTAGGAGATCTCAGTCTAGGGAACTAATTACTTGTGCCGATTGCCATACTGATGAATAGACCCTCATTGTATCATTCCCCTGAAGACGAGGAGCAGTCTGTGATTCACGACTGCAGCCTGGCTGATATTTGATAATAATTTTAACAGATAAATGTAGGAAGGCAGAATGATGAAGTGCCTATCCACGCTCCCCGACTATCAAAGGCATGCACATAGCCAGCTGTGTGCTGCCGTCTTTCTATAATCGCTAATGGAGAATTTTAAGTTATTAATCGAGCTCGGAATAAACCGATATCTTCCTGGATTTTTGTAGTGATTTTTTTAATTGGCACGATTACTCCCAAATCACTGGATTTTGTGATATTCAAATTTTAGCATGATTGTAGCACGCAAAGTGTAAAAAAGCAGATGTTTGGTAATCTTTTTGAAATATGTATTCCAGCATTTTTCTGAGAGTGAAAAGTCAGGAAAATGAGGAAAACCACTGCCTTTTCTTTGGTGTGTTTAAAAAATGAATAAAAAAAGGCATAGAAATGTAATGGAGGTGAACATGCAAAGATATTCTCCACTTGTATAGGATTGTTTTCAGTCACAATTAGTAATTTTTACAAATCATGTTTGAGAGCAGGGCTACACAAATGATTGTGACTTTTTTTTTTTACTGTGTTTGTTGAAAAAGCCTGATTTGCCTTAAATAAAACTCATTTGTAGCCATCTCAGACCTCAAAAACGAAGAATATAGATATCAAGTGTTCTTAACATTGTGATCTGTAAATTAGTCATGGCTATTCATTTGTCAGTGTTGACAGGTACGCTTTTTATTAGCTGTGCACCAGAAATGGGAATATAGGTGCCTTTTCATGCATTGTTTAGATACTAGTTATTTTAATAAACAAAATAATTGTTTTATCATTTGAGCATACAGGTTTTCAGGCTGTGAACCTATCATGATTATTCTGTGCATTAGACATTTTACATTTTATTTATTTTGCTTTACCCAAAATTGCTTCTTTTCTACAGTCTCTGGGCTAAAATATTATTTTACAATGGCATTCATTCATGATCATCTAACAAGATAGTAACTGGCACTTATATATGACCGAATTAAAAAGATCTATGTATATTTGGAGCATACAGTGGAAAATAATGAATTTGTTATAACCTTTTCTGGATGTAATTTTTTAAAAGTATGCCTTCAATATAGCAATTATTGCACATCATAACATGTAGTTTTTAATTAAATGTAAAAACACAACTACATAAAACAGAAATCCGATCTGATTTGCTTGAAAATAGATTGCTATTTCACTCTCCTGGAATGGTTTATTTAAAAACAGTAAATGGAAAAGAAATGCATTTTCTTGTGTTGTTCTAAGCCTCAGGGGCTAAATGTAATGAATATTTTAAGAGATTATTTTAATTAAATTCCTGCACATCTAAACAGAGTAATATTTTATTATCACATACATAACCATGTAACTGAGGTATTCATTAAAGTTAACACTTTCTGGACCAAGAATTCATGGTATGATTTACTGACCTTGTGCAAAAAGGCACAAATTAGGAAGAAAAATGAAGGGGGACAGACTTTGATTAATATAGGTAATGCTATACCATATTTATAATAGCCTTTTCCCTATTCTGGTTTATAAATGCAGTCACTGAGAAAGGTGCCCTGCTGAGGCTGAAATGAGGCTGAAATCGGAGCACATGCCACTAGAGTGTGGGGAAACTGATCACACTGTCAGCAATTCATTTCAAAATGATGTATTTAGTGCTCATTTCACCTTCCAAGAAAAAAGGGAAAGGAGTTCCTTAGACTGGAAGGTGATATTGTTATTTTCAAGGACATACCTAAGTAAAAGATTGCAGAAAGGGGGGAGGTTAGCAAAAAAAAAAAAAAAAAAAAAAGGAAAAGAAAAAAAAGGGCAGAGCAAACAAGGAGAGCTTTATGCAGAAATTCAGTGCTACCATGCTGTTTGATAATTGCTAACATATGTGGCTCCTCTGTTTCATTGTAGTCGTCCTCGTGAGTTCTGGCGCCTCGACTACTGGGAAGATGACTTGCGGCGCCGGCGACGATTTGTGCGCAACCCCCTTGGATCGACACATCCTGAAGCGACACTAAAAGCAGCTGGAGAACATGGTCAGTGTAAAAACTGCTCCTTGCCAAAGCAGCAGGTTACAGTACCCACTAGTGAGGACTAGACCGTCACTGTTGCAAAATACTGCGGAAGGTCCCAAATGCCAGAGACGTGTCCAGCACAAATATAAATAGGCCATTATTTATTATAAGCAATGTTAGTATTTTTGAATGCTCTTCGCTATTTCTTAGTTGATCTGGCACACTGTGCATATTTTGCATACGGTCGCACATACGGTTCTCACTGCAGATACAATTTTTCCAGTAATCTCTGGAGCATATTTTTTTTGTGTTCAATGCTTTAGGAACTTCAGAAGAAAATATTTCCTGTTCAGAAATCCACACCATTACTTCAGATAGTCTTAGCTAAAGATTTTCCTTTGCTTAAAAAAAAAAAAAAGCTAAAGCTAAACAGCTATTCAGACCTTTGCATATGCATAAATCTTCAATTTAACTACGGGAATTTAATATGAAAAAATAGTAACAAATTCCAAAACACAACAAGCAGTAAATGGCAATGGAAATTCCTACTTGTTTCTTTTTTTTTTTCTTCCATTTCATGATCAGGGACTGCTAAACCATATATTTCTTTGCCTGTTCTGGAGGAACATGTTTAGAAAACTAATACAATAACCAGCTTGAGAACCAGATGATAAACTAGAAGGAATAAAAAAGCATAGCTAGCAGACTTTCCATTTAAGTCTAGAATTTTATGCCTTTGGTATCTAATTAAGATAGCAAAGGTATCTTAAATTGATAAGGTATAAAAATCATTCTTATATTTAAAAATAATTTGCTTATGGTTAAAGCTAAGTTAACCCTTTACATTGAAGTTGCATGTTATAGAACAGAATCATTTAAATTCTCTTTTAGTCTGAATTACTGTGCATATGAATATATATATATAGTGTGTGTGTGTGTGCCCATAGGTACACACCTGCATTATATGCAGTGACATGCAATTTATGCTGATAGAAAATTATCAAGATGATTATACTAGTGTGGAATACCACTACTGTAAGGTAAGCTTCTGTCAGGCATCTTAACCTCTTGCACTCAGCCTTAAAGGGCCATTTCTGGAAGAAAATGCCTACAATATGTCAGCTGATATAATGCCAAATGTGACATCAGTCCTCTACAATAAATGACCATATGGAGAATCGTCAATAAAGTGATCTAAAAGCAATAATGTTTCTAGAGCCATACATCTTTGGCTGTAGGAACAGGAACAAATTGTAGAATTAATTAACCCACTTTTTGCTTTGGGGCTTGTTGTTAATATTATGTGTTGTTTCTGTGCAATGGACTTCAAGGGCATAAGGTGTCTTTTGTTTAATAATGTTTAGATTAGAAAGAAATTCCTCCTTTGTCCCTTGCAGTTACAGATAGTTTAAATAGATCTTACCATAATTCTATGGAGTTTACTGATATTTTCAGAGGAATACTTTTCATTTAATCTTTATATTGTTTATCAACGTTTTAAAAAATACCTTTGTTGTTTTCACTGCAAAATATTTACAACTGCTATTTCTACTTGTATAACCAATTCTGATTCCATAAGTAAGCACATGCTAATACCATTATTCATCTTTTATGCTACTGTGATGATATCACTAATTTATAGTATATTTGAAGGGCTATCACTCATACTCAATTTGCAATTTGGCAGGAGTACAATTTTTGTCTATACAAAAGTATGAGTGAGTAAAGGTAACTATCTGATAATATGTAGCTTCTATCTAAGTCTGGTAATTTAAATAGAGCTAATTATTTTCTGTCAGCCTTTTCTTCATCATTTGGCATCCTTAACAAGCCTCTATTTAATTATTGTTTTCTTTTAAATCTGAATTTAATTGCATAATGTTGCAGTTCCATTTCTATATTTATGCAGTGAATATTCTAGTTTTACCTTAAATATTTTTTTCATTTGTATGATTTCTAAAAATATGAAAAATTGCCATCTGACTGATGCTATATGCACTGATGAGATTGTCTTATTCCAAGACTCTCCAATGCTGAGATATAGAATAGATCAACCGCGTACAAGTTGCAGTCCATCAGTAACTGAGCATAATATATAGGATACCGAGTTTTTCTTTTTTAAAAAAATAAAAAATGCCAAGGATACAGTTGTCAGAAGGGCCAGTTTGGATCATCACTTAATCTGTTTATTTCTAAACTGTTTTGTTTATAAATTTTTAATATTTACCAACTTGAGCTAAGAAAATCCAATAATTGCAGATTTGGGGATGCAGCCTTTAAAGGACCTGTTTTCACAGTATTTACAGTGTGGGTGTCCTTAGAGTTTGGACTAACTTTGGCTGTGTGTTTTGTGCTTTATGATTTTTTTTTTATCAACAAGCTATCATTTGTCATTCTATTTAAATTAATTATACACATATCAAAAGCAAATGTATTTTTAAAATACAGATTAGAGGTTTCTGATTGCTTTTTGAAGCTTTTCTCAAAACAAAACAAACAAAACCAAAACCTGAAATTGGGCACATGGGATTTTGCCAAAAGGCAGACAGGGGCAAATAGTGCAGAAATAATGGAAAAGATATTGCAGTAAACGTGCTTGAGAACATAGATTTTAGCACTTCTCATTATTAAGATACACGTTATCAACCACTTGGCATCTTTCAAATAAAATCCAGTGCAGTCCCTCCTGCAAAGCGGCACAGGCCAGCAATGATCACAATTTGAAACTGTGAGTTAAGATCCAGAAACAGCCAGAAATCTAGATTTTTGTTGAGCAAAACCTACAGAGCACCGCAGCAGCAAAATGAGCCGTGTTGCAGCCTCGTTATGTGTTTTAGGAGGAAGAACCAATCTTTTCCCAGGGATTGATTTGATTTGAAGGAGAGCCTCTGGTGCAGAGGTGGCAGAATAAATACCTGAAGACTAATGTTCTCTGTTCAGACAATCAATACCAGCCCCATGACTATACTTCTGGCTACCTTCTAGTTAAAAACAAATTTTTTAATTCTGACAATTTAATTGCCATTCCCAAGTTCACATTAACTTGCTTGGGAAAAAGGGGCTTTAGGTAATTTTTCAAAGGGAGAAAAAAATCCCTCCAAAATGGCTATTTATAAAAGTCAGTCTACTCGTGTGTTATGGGGGAAGGAAAGAGAGGTGAAGGTGTGTGAAGGTGTATGGGAAGGCAAAGTTTGGTGTGGAAAGAGTTAACTCTTTTCTGTGTTATTCCCTCCTCCCCAACCCGCCTGTTGTTTAGAAATTAAGCCAAAATATTTAGAAATGATCTAGATTTGGAAGTCAAAATTCAGCTCCTGGAAACCGGTATCAGGCAGAAATGAGTACTTCGGATTTAGATTGACTGCCACGCACAGCATTTTGTGAAAGAACCTTGAGTTGCAAGAAAATACTATTAGCAAGAGCTTTTTTAACAAGTGGTTTGTTGTTGGTTTTTAGTGACATGTTAAAAACCTGGTGGGGGGGGAGGATTAATGTAGTCTGTAGTATTTCAGTCAAGACAACAGGCTGTTAGTTGAGAGCGCTGTAACCCAAACTGACTGGAAACTGAGCACGGACAATATTGGATCTGACTGGTCAGTTTTCATTGCCTCGATTCAAGGGATAAAAGAAAAGTTGTAAAAATAAAAAATATCTGGTGTGAAAGTGCTCATTTTTTCCCCAACACTGTCTTCTTAAAGAAACAGGAGGACTAGAATGAGATTTCATTTATTCTCTGAAAAAAAAAAGCACCTTTTTCCTCAATTGCATTTTTTCCCGATATATTTACCAGAAATAAAAAGCCTTTAGTAGTAAATTATCTTTTATGTGGTGCTTTCTGAAACTATTTTTCAGATGGCTTAAAAAAAAAATCCCTCCCTTGCTTAAGGTAAAGCTGTAAACAATTTAAAACAGTTTCTTTTTCTGTTAAAGCTCCAAGTTTGTCCAGCAGTATAAGCTAAACTGCTGGTTTTACACCCGTGTGTTCCAAAGACTTAGCAGGAATAAATGGGGCTCTATGCAGATGCAGAGATCTGCTTGCAAAGAGCTCCTCGAAGAAGGGGAAGTCAGGTCGCACAGAGTACTTTGGGAAGAACTGTATGGAATTATAGTAATGAAATGAAATTTCTGTGCTAGATGCATACTCTGCCGGCACACTGTTGTAGACCGTGCAGTGCACAGTCTGTGCCTTCAGGTCTTCATTTTGAGGAGATGTATATGAATATATGTTTAGATTTGCAGGATTGGAGGCAGAAGCCCCAGTCATGCCAAGAATAGCCAGCCCTGGCAAAGAGCAGTTTGGGTTCACGGGTGGCAGAGTAGGGTTTGGGGCCGAAATACGCAATCGGATGCACTATGCCTAGGCACAGAGGTGGGAACTGAACGTAAGTTGCATGAGAGACCTTCTCCGTCAGATACATTTATCTCTGATCAATAAATATGGAGATAGAAGCAGAAGATTGTTTGGCTATACAAGCATATGAAGTAGATGAATCTGTGTGGAATATATTCCTTTTCCATCCAAACACATACCCACGTCTGAGCTTGTATGTGCTGGATGTAGCCGTAGTGCGTAATTTGACTCAAGACAGGAGGGAAAAAAAAAAAAAAGCAACGGACTGTGGGTCAGAGTGTGCTGGTTTATTGCCTTCCAGAAGCTGGTATTTAACGATATGTATTAATGCTTTGCACCTCTGTGTACTTGTGTGCGCACACGTGTTTATGCATACTGACATGCTAAGAGGTGTCAATAGCTAGTATCATATGCAAAGAGATTACAGAAATGGGAAGTTTCCCTAAAAAAAGGACTAAAGTAACTCATGGCGTAAAATATTTTCTTAAAAGAAAAAAAAAGGGCAATAACATCTTACATGATTTATATTTTTGAATCAGTATAATATTAGCTTGGGAAAAAAATAAAATCTGAATAAAGAAAGAGGATGAGGCAAAAGAGGGAAATTTCTTCTATCTCATCACCCGGGGCTTGGAAGGTGCCTTGTGTTTTTTTTTATTTTGTTTTCTTAATGAGAAAAACAGGAAGAAAGGACATAAAGGGTATAGTACTATCTTGGGCCCCCCCTTGCAAAAAAAAAAATTGTTTAGGCCAAATATGAAAGTATTAGATTTTGATCTTGTCTTTCACTTAAATATTAAATGAAAATAGGTAATGTTCAGTTTAAACTGGCACCTTCAATTTGATGCAGATAGGCTAAAAAGGAAGCAGGATTGGCAGATAGTTCCCATGCAAATGGAGTTTATGAAACAACAAATTAAGTTTGCCAATATTAATATATATATATATATACACACATATACATGTGTGTATATTTATATGTTTGTTTGTTCTTGGAATAGTTTTGTTCTATTTTACTTTGCTTTTCGTCTGCCCTGAGCGCGGGGCGGCCCCGGCGCAGCAGTGCATGTGGTGTGTATTAGGACACTGCTGGTAATTTTACTGCTGCTAACTTAAAATCCTCAAGGGGGAGTTAATTACAGGAAAACCTTTCTAAATATCAGCTGCATATTTTCCATGGCAAGAACTTTTTCAGCTCAGGTTGAACCACTCCAGAATGTGAGTTTTCCTTATTTACATATACGAGGGCATTTTAGGGAGGCGGGGGGGGTGGAGTAAAATTCAAGTGTGTGTGCTATGCAGATAGAGTTTTTTAAGGTATTTTGTTTGTTTGTTTAGGCTTGCTTACAAGTGGCAGTTCCTGTTTAGGGGGAAATGATCGTGCATAAATTGCATTTTGTGTGGCCGGTTAAACCTCTTTTTTTTTTTTTTTTTTTTTTTTTTAAGCCAAAGGCCTAAAATGAAGCGGGGGACTTCTAGGGTCTCCTTTATTTTTTTTCCTCCTCTTTTTGGTTTTAAGTTTTCACATAATTGAAAAGTTGATTAAATTTATGTGCATATATTTACTTAAACAATTGAAACTTTATCTATTGCCACTGGGGACTTGCTTTCCTCTGTAAATGTTTGCAGAGCAGCATTTTTCCTAAGCAAGCGGGAGGTGGGGGGCGACCTGCGGCTCACGGCTGGCAGCAATCGGAGCAAGTCACAGCAGCCCAAAAGTGGCTGGTCACAAGAGTGTTTGGTGTCGGGGGTTGCAAACATGGGATAAGTATATAAAATAAATGTCTTAGTAGTAATAATAATAATAATAAATAATAATAACATACAAAAAAACCTCTGCTGTCTTTTACCGTTTGACGGAGTGCTGGCTGGCTTGTGCGTGCAGCGAGCGACCGGCTGTTGCTTGCTGCCGCCTCGAGCCTGCAGTTTCAGCGCAAGGCGGCGAGCGGAGCGGCGTCGCTGCCCTCCCTCGTCCGCACGCGCAGGGCGGCAGCCGTGGGGGCTCCGCGCTGCCCGGCCGTTTCAGGGGCAGCCTCTCGATTCCCCTTCTGGCCCCTCTTGGAGCCCCCTGTGGCTCAGGCTGCGCCACGGCCCGGCTGCCGTTCCCCGCTCGCTCGGGCCTGGACAAACCGCTGGGGTCCAGGCGGGCCGGGCCCCTCGCAGCACGACAGCTCCCTCACGCCGGAGAGTCACAGGGGGACGGGGTGCCCGGCCTCTTCCCCACACCTCTGTCGTGAAGGCTTGAAATGTAAGCGCTGCAGTGATAATTTTGAGCAGGCGTAATAGAATTAAAACTAGCTGTGCCCTAACATCAGAGGATTAACACAGGTGCTGGTATCTAGGTCCCGCAGCTAGTCTTGCCCCAAGTTCCCCTGCTTAGCCTTGGTTTTAGAAGCCGTTGCAGGGTGTTGTTGGTAGCTGTTGCCTCTGAGACCTGAGTGACAGCTGTGTGCCTCTTCTCTGTTCCAGCTCTCGATGAAGATATGCTTGTTAAAGGAAAGCAGTCCATCAAGAGCCAAGTTTTAGGAAATCAGAACTCAGAAAGTGAGATTCTCTTGGATGGTGACGACGATACCCTGTCATCCCTTGAGGATAAAGATTTGGACAACTTCACAGGTAACTACAGCTGTCTAGTTTCTCCTCAGTTTCTGTAAGTTCTGGTCTCCCCCTTTTCCACGGTAAATAATGTTTGAGGATGCACACTGACAAATTGTTCCTCCCCATGAATGAGTTACTGAAAGATGATTTTTCTGCACACCTCAGATGCTGGAGATTTACATGGAGAGATTTGTGAGCTTTCTTTCCCTGGCTTTTATAACCTCCTTTTTCCAGGGTGGATTTCTGACAGTGTTTTAGGAAACCTTCTTTGGTAACAGTAGCTTTCTCTTGAAAAGAGCTTCCTTTCTCTACTTTTGACTTCTTTATACTCCTCAAAGTGTTAGGGCTAGTGGGGAGTTATGTAAGTTTTCTGTAACCAAAGGCTTTGGAGAGCTTTGGGTTTTTTCCCCTGAGTTTATGAAGAAATGTATATATTAGTTATTTGCTAGGGTTCAAAAGATCTGTGCGCTTACTGGATTTAACCTTCTGCCATTCCCCCATTCAAGTCCCTTCCCCACAGGCAATAGCCATGTTTGACTTCACATTTTTTTTTTCTTGAAGAAAAAAGTTCCTTGAATTTGATTAATTTTAGTGGGTCACATGTGACCATCTTTGCTGATACTGCAGTCCAAGTGGAATGAGCCCATTTCTGTGCAGTTCAAAATGCAAACAGCAACCCCTCAGTTCAGGGACTGGGATTTCTAATGCAGCTTCATCGCTATGTGGGTAACATGGGTTTTCAGGAAAATGTAAACTTCTTTGTTCTTTTCAACTCTCTCATCTGGTTTCTGTGACCGTATACTGTGGAGAAAGATTTTGTTTCTTGGATAATTCTTGTTCTCTGTGAACCTAATAGTGTAATCGGCCAGTATGATAATGTAGTGAAATTACTAGAAGTGTTATTTACCAGCAGTTTCCTTATCCCTTGCCTAAACTGCTTTCAACTTCTCTTGTTTTTAAAAGCAAAGTTAAAATTACAGCCTAATTTGGGAATGACCCAAAAAAAAAGGGGGGGGGGCAGGAAAAGCGAACTAAAGCAAAGTAATTCGAGAGTAATGCAATGGCATTTCTGTGTACGCGAGTCCTTTTGCTTTTTGTCCTGAGCTTCCTTCTCAACAGATTTCTCCCTGTTTCCTTCTCTTTTATTATACATTCATTGCTTCTAGTAATGCATTCATACTGTAATAGAGGTGAAAGGGGAGTTTAATTATATAATCTTGACAACGGCAATAGGATTAAGAAGTAATCCTCACTAATAAAGTGGTGTGGGTTAGAAATGAAGTGGAAATTGTCAGGGGGTCTTCTACAGGACCTGGGCTGCCCCAGCTTCTGCAGCTGTCTGCTTGCCCTGTAATTGAATGTCTAAGAGTGATTGAAAAAATGTTATTTCTCCTCTGGATTAAATGCTAATGTACAGAGGGCAAAGGGAGACAGCAAAAGAACACATAGCTGCTTATTTCATCCATTTGTGGGGGGTGAGCTTTGGGAAATCATGGCAGTTCTGCAGCTATCTCATGCCCATCTGCAAACACAATGTATTTGTACGTGGGGAATACAGGGCAAAGCTGCTCTGATCTCAGCAGAGCATCTCTTCTTTTGTCCTAGTGGCACACATTGAGATTGATGTGAGATTAAGGACCATCTCCCTCCTAACAATCGATGGAAATGACAATTCATCTGAATTTTTTGTCAGTTATTCTCACATTGATTACCTGAACGTGTGTACCTCATTTATAGATGCTTTATTAAAACAAAATCGTCTGTGTCACTTTCATACCTTCCATTCTTTTACAAAAGTCAGGTAATGCTGCAACCAAGTAACTTCATTTCCTTGCCTCTTAATCAGCTGGATGACAAACCCTACCTCTTTTTCTTCTATATATGTTAGTTTATATAATAGGTTCTGTATTGTCAGATCTGTGCTGAACCTATTGTTTTCAGTAGTAGTCTGATTTGTCCCTGTGATAAGCCCTGTGGAGATGTGATTATTCCAATAAAAATTCATTCAGTTGGAAACCAACCCTCCAGCTGTTTACTCCCACAGTCCCTAAGCTGCAGTAACACTATATGGAATCCTCAAACAATATTTAACGTGGAATCAAAAGCATCTTTAAAACGTTTTACCTCAGACTCTACCACGCTGTGTAACCCTAACAATAGATTTCTAGCATCCATGAGGGAACACTTTACAGTTAGACAACTTTGAGCCTTGACTGCCATGTTCATCTTTGTAGAAAGCTATTGAAACTCTCCATTTCCTAAAGAACGCATTTGACAATAAGATTTCAAGTGCTCATGTGTGCACTCTCTGTATTGCTTAGAAAAGGAGATATGCAACTACTGAAGTTTCTCAAAACCAAAATGCAATTGAATAAAAACTATATCCTGCTACACTAAAGCCATCTCTGGCATGTATAACATATGCATCAACTTGCAATTGTAGCTGCTTCGATGCTGAGCTGCGGAGAGATCCTGTAAATCTGTTACATATGCTTTTTTTTTTTTTTTTTTTTTCCTGAGATAAGAGTTTTGGTTTTTAAAGCTAAACTCTTCAGTTTACTGAGATATTTTTATACCTTAAGCTTGCAAAGCTAGTAATTAGCACTCGTTGTCTTTTCTGTTTTGAATATTGTTGGTGTTTTTGCCCTCTGGCAGGTCCGGTTAACCTAAGCGCGCCAGCTCAGCTTGTGGCACCCTCGGTTGTAGTGAAAGGCACTCTTTCCATCACTTCCTCTGAGGTCTACTTTGAGGTGGATGAAGAAGATCCCAGTTTTAAGAAAATCGACCCGAAGGTAAGAGATCATTGACCCTGAGCTTTGAGAGATGATGACAAATTACCTTCAACCTTTAATTCTTCTTTCTACTTCCCCTACATCTATTGGGCTGCTGCGTTCCCCCTTTAATAAGTTTGTGACCGAGCGTAGCCATTCCTGAACTTGGCTTAAGTGACACCTTCTTCCCTTTCCCCCCCCTCCCACAATTCGACCCTGCTTGAATGTTAATTAGCTTGCTGCAAATAAAGCTCCAGGGAGGCCTCTTAAATAAAGACATCTTGGATCACAGGCCTGTGTGAATGCTAGAAAGTTCAACAAGGCTGTTAGCTCCAGTGCTCTGTTTTACTTTTCTGTTTTTATATAATGCCAATATAACACAGTGCTTAGCTTCCTACGCTCTTAAGTTTGCAGTGTTCCTGTACCTTATTATTTCATAAGGGATTTTATAGGAGCCATTATTATTTATTGTGCCTAAGCAGAAAACATAATTGTCCTCCTAAAATGTGTTTCCGAACTAACCTGTTAAATTTCCGCAAACTTTATTTGCTCCAAGTTACTTGATTACTTGTGTTTTGCTTAAAATGAGTACTGTTTCAGTAAAATTTCTCTTTCAAAGGCAGCCCTCCATAAAGTTGCACTTGAGCATTTTTACAGTATTACAGCAGTGTTTTGAAGGTATGGCACATTGCTGGTAAATACCCTTGTATTCAATTTTAGGCACAGCGAAGGCTCTTGGATTTTAAGTTAACTGCTTATTATTAAATAGGGTAATAATTTCTTTTTGAAGGAAAAAACATCGGAGTAGCGGTGCTATAAAGAATGAGGTCTTTGCTCTTCTGTAGAGGATATTTTGTTTGTTAAGCGTCACTTCAGGTCTTTGTTCCTGTTGAATACATGGGTTTTGTCTGTATTAAAGCGGGGATTATCAAATACTATCAGGGAATAAATTCATTTTTAAAAAGAATACTATTAAATTCTTAGAGCTGGAATTTAATATGAGCAGTTAACTAGAACTGTGATTTTATGTGGTATCGTAAATGAAATTTAACTTTTCTGGTGGTCCTGAATTTTTTTTGAAATGGTTTCAAGTGTGAACAAGCCTTTAAAATTTTGATAGGCTTACTCTTTTGGTAGTGCTCTTTTTAAATTTGTTGGTGAAAGGATACAAGTATTAAATGCAAAGACGTTTTGAATGTGCAGCATCAGACTAAAATACTCTCTTAGGTTTCGTGTTAGCTCGAAAAACCCCTTGGAGCCCCACTTCTTGTGGCTGGTTTTGTTGCACGTTGGGCACCCTGGACTACAACTAGGACCCCTTACTGCCCTGCGACCTGTTTCCTGGGGCACTGCCAGGGCCTGCTTTGCTTTTCTCCTTTCTCATGCGCTGGCAGTGGCTGTTTCGTAGTGGTGAGCAGGCAGTCTGCTGTGTGTCTTTAATTCTGTACCTGCGAGCTGTTGTTTAGCTTCCTACCAAAGGCGCGGGCAGCTGCATAATTTCAGAAGCATCTCTTCTGGTTGTGGTGCTGTTTTAGTCAGGTGCTACGTCCCTGTAAAGACACTTCTCAGTGCTGGCGTGGCACTACGGGAGGGAACACAGCGGGTCACCCAGCCCCATGCCGGCCGTGCGCGTGTGCTCGGGCCGCTCCCCTCGCTCCCGGCGCGGGCTCAGCCCGCAGCCTCCCCGGCCGCCCTGCGGCTACCGCGACGGAAGCGCCGCGCTACGGCCGCCCAAGGGCCGCGGTGCCCGGGGGCGCGGGGAGCTCCGCTGCCCCAGAGCCGCGCGGGTGCCCGGGGGGCGCGCGGAGCCGCCTTTCCGCGGGCGTCTTGCGCCCTCGGCGCCCCTTTGCCGTCAGCCGCGATCGGCCGCTGGAGGCACCGCCGCTTGCCTGGAGTTTAGTTCCTCGGCTCCCTTTCGGGGTTTTAATTTCGTTTTAACTCGAAGCAAAAGCAGCCCGAGGGCGAGTGGCGCTTGCTCTGCGGCCCCGTCCGCCAAGCTGCATTTTACCGCCGTCCCAAAGGGTACGAAAACTCCCCCGAAACGCCCCACAGGCCCTTGGCAGTATCGCGGGGCTTTGGAGCACGCAACGATAACGCCCGAGCGCACAGTTGTGCTTCGGGGAAAAACAAAAAACAACAACAACAAAAAAACAAATAAAAAACCAAAAACACACTTTTTTTTTTTTTTTTTAAGGCGCCCTTAGAAAAGGCAATAGGGAAGAGGACTCTAAGATAGCCCAGACGGGCTGCAGCGAGCCGAGGTGGCCGCTGCCCGCGGGGCTGCTGTGCCTTGCGCGGGGCTGCGGGTTGCTACTCGACTTAAAATCCAGGAAAAAAAATGTTTGTTTTAAAATATATATATACAGAGAGAGAGAGATAGGTATCTCGACCAGTTGCTCTAAAGCGTATTAATTATTCAGGCTGGATCTATACTTGCTCCGTGCCAAAGTCAAAAGCAGGGCTCGTTCGCTTTGGTGAATGAAGGCAGAGCGAGGTGTTTTTTAAACGAAAATACGCAGCGATTGAGATTTACTAGGAAACTATCCGGAAAACAAACAAACAAACAAACACAAAAGCCTTGCGGGTGCATAGGATAGAAAGAAATGGAGTGTGGAGAGTGCCCGTGTCCCCGCGGTTTGGAGGGGGAGTTTAAAGCCGTCCAAATAGCACGGATGGGGCTCTCGCATGCTGAACTACAAAATGTATAGGATTTGTTTTTCTGAGCTGCACCGTTTTAATAGAAATTATAGGGAACTTTTAGAAAACGTCGGTGAATATGTCGGGCTAAGCCATGGGCTCGGCATCGCGTTTAATCTCTTCGCGATTTTTTCTTCTCTTAAATTGAGGCTAGTAGACTCTTTCTGAACTTAAGAACCAACCACAAAAAAAAGTCCGTTTAAAGTTAAAGTAATATTTTTATTACTATTTGCAACAAGTCAGTTGTGGGGCACATAATCTGACCTTGGCACTGAAATACATTTAACAGCGGTAAAACTTTTTTAAGGGAATTTTTTACATATAGTTAAATAATTTTTTTTTCACTTGGTGACAACATTCAGGCAAACAAGAAAGATTAAGAAAAGGGCTATACATTTATTTGGAGAAGAAGAAAAAAAAAGAGAGAGTACCTTTCGGGTTTCGTTTTGGTGTTGCAAAAGTCCGATCGCTTCTTTTTGTGACTTTTTAAAAATTCACATCGGAGGAGAAGGGGGAGGGAGGAGGGGGCGGCTCTTCCCGGGCCCCGCGCTGCGAGTTTCTGTCGGGCCGCCGCCACGGGCCGGCCGAGCCGCAGGTGGCTGGGACGGGCCGGCACCGGCTCCGGGTCTCGCCGCTCCCGCCGTCGTCGCTGCCGTTAAATAACAAGTCCGCGGTGGCCGTGGCCGCTGGCGGGGGGCGAGCGCGGTGCTGCCCCCCTCCCCTATAGCTTGTCGAGGCTTTTGGGATTGGTGAGGATTTCCCTGGCCAGCCTCCAGGTCTGTTTGGCAGCGCTCTCGAGGGCCGAGTGCGGCTTGCCCTGAAAGAGGTCGAGGTTGGGCAGGAAGTAGTGGGGGCAGCGGCGGCACTGCAGGCACGAGATGAGCTGCAGCAGGATGCCGTTGAGGCGGTCGCCCAGGCACGCCTCGTCCCAGTCGGTCTCGCGCGGGTGCTTCTCGCACTCGTACAGCAGCAGCGTCTTCATGTGGTAGTTGTTGAGCGGCTGGCCCGGCAGCTCCAGGTGCCGGTCGCGCAGGGTCTTGAGCACCGAGAGGCACTTGTTCCGGCAGCCGCCCATGAGCAGCCGGTTCTCGGCCTCGCCGAACTGCAGCACCCACGCGTCGCTCTCGGCCGAGCTCTGCTTGCCCGTGAGCGAGTAGCACTCCTTGGAGAGCAGGTTGAAGCCCTCGGCCTTCACCTCGGCCACGCGATTGGGGCCGGGCCACGGGATGTGCGGCATGGGCCACTGCGCCGCGCTGCGCGGCCAGATGCCCGTGCACTTGAAGGCGGGCGTGATCTGCACCACGTAGCGCTCGCGGATGCGCAGCTTCACCTCGCTCGTGTCCGCGATCATCTTCACCACGTCGCGGTAGCTGCACTTGTCCACGGCCTGTGCCACGAGCGTCTGGAAGCGGGAACGGATCTTGCGCGCCGACAGGTAGCCCGAGGCCGTGATGAACTCCACCCAGAGCGACATGCTCCGCTTGCGGCCGTCGCTCAGCTTGAGCACGGCGCAGCCCGGCAGGGAGCCGTCGTCCACGAAGTTGAAGACGCCCATCTGGTTGAGGTAGAGCACCACCTCGAACTCCGTGGGCGAGATCACCTCCAGCCCCTCGTAGCGCGCGTCGATCTCGCTCAGGGAGCTGATGAAGCGCGGCTCCTGCACCTCCACCTCCTTGAGCACGTCCGACACGACCTTGCACACCTCGCGGATGGTCTTGGCGATGGCCGCCTTGCGCGCCTGGCAGCGCTCCGTGTAGTACTTGTTGAGCTGGTAGACCAGCTTAGCCTGCGCGGCGATCATGTTGGGGCACAGGTCCGGGCTGTACACCGGGCTCTCGCAGTACGTTGAGGGATCCAATGCTTTAGCGGTGGCCGCAGCTTCGCGGAGGGCGCCGGCCAAGGGGCAGGGGCCGAGCCCCGGCGCGGCGGAGCGCGGCGCGCAGCGGTGGCGGGCGGCGGCAGCGCGGGCGGGCGGCGGTGGCGGGCGCTGCGCGGTGCGTGCGGCCCCTGCGCCGAGGCGCCCGCCCGCCCGCGCGGCTGCCGAGGCGTCTCAGTAGTTCATAAAAAAAAAAAAAAAAAAAAAAAAAAAGCCAAAGCGAGTCCCAAAAATAATAGTAACAGTAGCGACCCAGGCGAACTTCCCGCGGCCTCGCAGAAGGTCCCCCTCGCAGAGAAGCCGGTCGGCGGCGAAGTTTAAAACCGCACGCAGGGCGAGAGGAGGAGAAGAATGCGAGAAATGCCCAGAGCAGAGGAGTGCGCGCTCCCCGTTGCCTGCCCGCCCGCCTCTCTGTCTCTTTGCCTCGCTCGCTCAGTCCGTGGCACCGCCAGAGATGCGCGTGAGTTTGGCCGCTGCTCGCTCAGCCGGCCAGGGGTGTTGCTGATTTCCCTTTTCCTGCTGGAGGCGTTGTCTGAGCCCGACTCGGGGCCTCGCTCTATCTTTAGGCTCGTGCACTTGGTCTGTGATCTTTCATTCCTGTCCTGCAGCTCTAGAGAGACTGTTTTGATTTTTGTTGTTGGTGGTGGGTTTTTTTTTTTGTGTGTGGTTTCCTTTGCACAGACCGCGCCGGTGTCGTGCGCGGGGCCGCTCCTCCTCCCGCTGCGCACCCGCGGGCCGGGGCTGCCGCTGCCGCTCCGCGCCGCTCCGCGCCTGTGCGCGCCGCCGCCGCCCTCTTTACTTTATGAATGGGGCCGGGGCCGGGCGGGGCCCCCCGCGCCTCCCACCGGCGCCGCGGAGCTGTCAGCGCCGCGGCCAATCGCGCGCCGCGGGGGCGCGCGCACGGCGGGGGCGCGCGCGCGCTCGCCCTCTCCTGCCGTGCCCTCCTCCTCCTCGCGCGGAGGGGCGCGGGCTGCGCGCGCCCGGCAGCGCGCCGCGCTCTACCGCGGTGGTGTCGGCGCATCCCGCGCCGCGAAGTTGCGCTCGTCCCCCCTGCAGCGGCGCATGGAGTTTGTCGGGGAGGAAACTGTTCTGTGCGAGTTTGCACGAAGGCGCTCGCGGGCTGCTGTGCCCACCGAGCCGTAGCCGCGCTGTGGTGTCGCACGCGGCACCCCCGGCGCGCGGTGCTGCGGCCACCGGGGAGGCGGTTCCGCTGGCCCAGAGTGGCCCCGGGCCGGGCCCCTTCCCCCGGCCGCGCTCTTCCCGCCGCTTGTGCTTCGGCGCCTCGCGCCTCTCGTTGCAGCCGCGCTGGCCCCTCTTAATAAAGAGAATATCGCCGTCTGTTCTCCGCGCGCGTTTAAATTAGAAACATGCTGTGCGCCGGCAGCTCCGCGCGCTGAGCAGCAAGACTGCCCGTCCGCTGCTCGCGGCTCCTTCCCGCCCGAGGGGCCGGCGGTGCCTGTCAGGTGCCGCCGCGGGCCGGGCAGGAGCCGAGCGCGGCGGCGGCGGCTCCGAGCAGCGCGCGAAGCGGGAGCGGGGCCGCCGGGCCGGTAAGTGAGCGCGGCCGGTCCCGCCGCGGGGTTTGGAGAGCCCCGGCGAATTTGGGGCCGGCAGCCCGGGCGCGGGCTCCGCGCTGCCCTCTCGGAGCGGCTCCCGGCGGCCGCTCCCGCTCCTTTCCCCGCAGCCCCTCGGTGCTCCCGGAGGGGCCGCTCGATGCGCGGGCGGCGGCCCCGGGAGGGGGCAGAGGCGCCTTCGCGTGTTAAGGGTGAAAGCAGAAAAGCCGACAGACCCCCCTCCCCGCTAAAGGTGACTGATGTTAAAGCGTTGCCAGTGTTCAAGTTTGAAACGATTCATTACCAATTTTCCCGTCCGGGGGTGAAGCTCCAGTAAATAATAAATCAGTTAAACAAAAGCCGACTTTAATTTATTGCCCGGGCACTAATTAGAAACATCATTTGAGCAATAAACTTAAACACTTGCAGCAAATAACGCACGCGGGGCGTGTGTCTCCGCGGCCGCGCCGCGTTTCGGGCGCTTCGTCTCCGGCCGCGGTGGCTCCCGCCGGGGAGGCTCTGAGCGGAGGCCCTGGTGGCCTCTGCGTTCGTGGGTGCGGGAGACGCTGCCCTCGGCTCCCCGCCTCGTGGGGCGACGGGCGGGAGTGCGGGTGTCGGGGGCGCTGGGGGCTGCGCCCGCTCCCCTCCTAATCCGCCTCATCCTCCGCAGTTAACGGAGCGGGGGCGACCTCGCGCTCCTTGACAAATTCATTAGGAGGCTGCGGGACGTTTTATTTGGCTGTTAAACGCGGTGTGTGTTTGGGCCGAGCGGTGCCAGCACCAGCGGGCTGCTGCCTGCCGCAGTCGGGCTTGGACAGCGGGGGCTTCTGGAAAGCGATGCTGCAGCGGGGCCTTGGGGCGAAGGCGCCCGGCGCTCCCCGAGCTCCGCCGACTGCTCGCCCGGGCCGGGCAGCTCCGCCGGGGCAAACCCGGGCCTGGGGCGGGAACGTGCGGCCATCGAGGCAGCGCTAGCAAGAGGCTCGTGCTAAACGTAAAAAGGCTCTTTTAGGCACTGGGGTGAGGATGCATTTTTTTCTTCTTTTCTTTTCTTTTCTTTTCTTTTCTTTTCTTTTCTTTTCTTTTCTTTTCTTTTCTTTTCTTTTCTTTTCTTTTCTTTTCTTTTCTTTTCTTTTCTTTTCTTTTCTTTTCTTTTCCTCACAGGGTTAACAAGAAGAGGGGGTTCTCAAGCACACAGGTTTCTTCCTGGATTGCGATGCACCCAGTTAGTTTTTGCGTGCCTATTTTACTGAAATAGTTCAGTTGACGACTTCTAGATCCTATTTATTCTAAGCACTGTATTAAAAAAAATCTAACATGGTACTGATGCAGCGTTCATTTGTTTATTTTTTTTAAGTGATGAAATTGATCTAAGACTATTAAAAGGTTCCTGACAATTCTACTCTTCATTCTTCTGGGCAAATGGAGGAGCTGGTGTTCCCAAAAGGAATAATAAGTGTTTTTATGAGTAGTGTGTGCAATAAGCATGTGCATGCACAGGCTTTTCCTGGGCATCTTTGTAGAGAAGAACCAGCTAGCGATGCGTTAGCTCGTAATAGTTGGCTTCCTTTCCATCCTCTCGCTTAAGGGAAACTTTTTTTTTTTTTTTTCCTTTTGGAAAGCAGAGTGATAAAGCTGCCTATGAAAGCTAATATCATGCTATTATTATTGTTTTTTTTTTTTCCTGGAGATCGTGCTCAGGCATTCTCAGCTTTAAGCGCTTTGTGGAACTCTGCTTCCATTTATAGAAGAACAGTATGGGAAAAGGGCTGGTGCCCCGTGCCTGTCATTTCCCTACATTCCTGCACCGCTGATGGAGCCTGAGCTGCTGCGGGGAATGTGTGGCTTTGAACAGCAGTGATTCAGTACCGCACATTGCAGAACCAGGTTAACGCTTGGAGCGAGCGCTGCTGTGGCTCTGACAGCTAGTGTTTGGTTTACATTCAGCGCTACATATATATGCAGGGCATATCTTTGCTTTAAAGTCAAGGCTTGGCTTTACTGTCTGCCAGTCTATTGCAAGGACCATGTTTATGGAGTTAGCTGATTTTGCAAGTTGAGGGAGAAGAAACGTTTCCATTTCACAAATACCATTGGTATATCTCAACAGCTAAAAGTAATACAGAAATATTTTTTCTTTTTTTCCTTTTCTTTCTTTTTTTTTTTTTTTTTAAATCCAGATCTAATTAATTATGTTATGCATGTTGTCAGGTTTCCCCTAGTTTTGTTTCTGGAGTGGAAAAGGGGAAGGTTCCAACTACACCTTGAAGTAACTAGTTTGTCCTTTCCTGCTCAGTATAAAATTCTGATTTTTGATCGAGACCCAACCAATGCTCGCGACTTTTTCTAAGGGCTCAAATCTCTTATTAAAGGTAGCTGCTCTTTTCTCATGGTGATCAGTGGTGACTTTTGACTGTGAGATAGTTTTGACTTCTTAAATGCTATTTTGTAAGTTTAGCTTCAGTAAATAGGCAACCATGGAAAATCAGGCAAGTCTACTATAAAAAGAGCATTTCTAATGCTCATGTAGATTTTTGGTTTTGTTGCAACTTCTGATGAACCTTATATTTTGCTTGGTTGTGATTATGTGCATGCCTTTTTATTAGGTACAGTTAGCCAAATTTAACGTGTCGCCTGGTCCCTATTTACAGCAGCTGATTAATTACACTAATCATACCACTTCTAAAAGTGGCACAAGAGCATGTATCATGCCAAGATTTAGTCAACTTGACCTCTATTTGAATGCAATTATGCTTATTTAAGAAAAATATGAGGGGAGTGATAATTTAGCACATGGTTCCTAAAAATGCTGTGAGGCTTACATGAGCCATGTATTATTAAAATATAAAAACTCCGTGGGTATTCTTAGGAAAGTCAAAGTCATAGAAATAAAAAAATTGTTTCTATTTGTAGGCATTTGGCCCTGTTTTTCTCCTTATCAGTAGGTTCATCACAGTAATTCCATTAATTTTCTTGGATGTTCGCATGTCTACACATATGCACAAATAATCATGCCAACAAGCAATAGCTTTTACTGTTTTATTAGTCAGATACAGACAAGATCAAAGGTGTTGTGCAGCTACCCAAGGTGCTGCATATTTCTAAGTTAGCAAAGGCGCAGTTTGAGAATTTCGGTTTCTAACTCCAGAGGTGGAAACTTGGCATTTGGACTCTTCCCTTTCCTTACAAATAGGGTGCATAGCAATGTGAAATACTCTGTCCTCGTCAGCTACTACTCTGCAGAATGCAACAATGCAACTTACCAGTGAGTTTCTGTGCATGCGATTTGTAAGGGAAGGGGGGTTCATGGGAGGAGGGGGAGGCAAGAGGGAGGGAGGGAGAGAGGAGGCTTCATCTTCTCAAAAGCGCTGGCGACCAGCGTGGAACATAACGAGTCCCTCTTCTTTCCCCCTTGCCTTGGTATTTCAATGTGATTTTGATTTGACCTTGGATACTTCAGAGAAGGCATCCAATTTTAATTTACATTTTTAATTTATTATTTTTAATAAGCTTTCTGTTTGAGCAGTCGAATATCTTTCAGATATTACATAGTTTAAATGCTAAGTTGGAGCTGCCTACTTTTCTGCTTATGATACTTTATAGTATTATATTTTTATCCTTCTGAAGTATTATTTTGACATAAAAAGCATATTGCTACTTATAAAATCTTTGCAGGGGTTTTGTTGCTACTTCTAATGAGAGAATCAAATCATAGTAAATTCTGTTTTGTATCTTGTTGTGCATATCTTATTTGGAAATAACTCCACCATGGTAATATGCTCCTCTCTTTTTAGTTTTCTTGCAAATTAAGTGACACACGTGCAAAATAGTTCAATGTGCCATCTCCTGTAGCTGGGATGGGAAACTGTATTGCCTGAAATAATGTATAGAACCCATCTGAATAGTTTAATTGAAATAATATTTGATGATCTAAGGGATGGAAATTGTTCCTTTTCTTTAACCATCTGAAATAAAAATAGGATGTAAAACAGCTGTCTTGGCCTATGGAAATCAAGGTTCTGCCAGTCTGTTTCTTTTCTTCATTTTCTCCTTCTATCTTCCTTTATTATCTTCGGATCCCAAGGAGTCTTTCTTATTTTCTAACTGTTTTTGTCTGCAGCAAGGGGCTAGGTTGGTGGGTTTAAATAGACTTCGGATAGAGTGAAAAATCTTTGATCTATGGCTATGACTGCTTCCAAATGATTTGCTTGCTGGGACTGGACACTGTCCATGCCCTTTCACTTCACTATCAGATAGGCACACAAAAAGGACTTGACATGCTACCAGATGCATAGTTAATCATTGCATTAGGTCTGTAAAGGAGTCCATCCAGACTCAATTAGGTCTACCATTCTTAACTAGTGCTCACTCTGTAGTTTGTTAGGAATGCAATATTAATTTTAACTGCTGTTCTGTTTATTTAAAAGTGCTTTAATAGAGCTCCCCACTTTTACTTTCAAAGAATTTTCTCTGTAATTGCTGTATATTTGTGTATATTTAGAACAAATGAGGATTGTTCTAGCAACACATAACAAGTATTTTTGCAGTAAAATACATTGTTTGAAGCATTAATAATTTTTTTTTGTATTCTTGTAATTCACCCATTTTCTTAATGCTGGCATCTAGAAGTGCATTTGAAAAAAAGTTAAATCTAGTGACTGATGTGTACTGAAATGGTGTGTGCTCAGAAAAAAAAATCTACAAGAGTATCTCACAGTTTGGAACCAAATCTTAAGTTTGGAAAACCAAAAAGCACAAATGTTATTTATCTTTATTTATAATCTTTTTTTATGAAATCTTATTTATTTATTTCTATTTATAAAAAAATTCATACTTGCTATGTAGCATTGGATGCTTTTGTGAGGAAAGGAAATGAAGGTCCAGGATTTTGGAAGGTTCGACAGTGGAGTAAAAAACATCAGGAAAAATATTACTCTGAACTTCGAGATTTCCATGAATAGTTTGCATCTAAAAGGTGCTGAGTAAACATAGGCACTTAATAAAGCGTATTGGAAACATCCTAGAATTCCCAGGATAGATAAATGAAAACAAGGAACCTCCTAAAAAACCATTCCTACCACCAAACTAGCAAACAAACAAACAAACCCCAACTCCCACAATGCTGCAGCTTGCCAGGAGAACCAGCCTTTGGTGGTGTGAAGTTCTGGCGTCCAACTTGAGCAGACTGTTTTGGTCGTGTGTGCTGCCTGTGTTTGCCAGCGGTGCTGCCATTGAGGATGGTAGGCCAGAGGAAGGAGGCGCTCAGAAGAACATAAAGCTATCACTGCTTTAACATTGATGCAGCTTATATATAAGGAAGGAGTATCAAGGAGAATATTTTAGTCAGATTTTCGTTTGCTTTTAATCTGGTTTCTAATTTGGCAAAAAGGAGGAACAAGGCATTCAGCTGTTAGCAGTTTCTTTCTGTGCAGTTACACCAGCTCTTGTATTCAGCTGCAGGAAGGAGCTGGGCTCTTGCTGCGGTGCAGAGGTTTCATGCTTTAGTCCTTTCCTTCATGGTTGTCAATATCCTTAGAAGGAGGGAGCGTACATTAAAATATAACATTTATCATTGGGTTGGAGTCGCAGTGCTATTCCGATGTTACTAATGGACTTCCCAGATATAGGATGTATGAGTAAATACTACTCCGAAGTGCCGGTTAAGGCCCTCTTGGGATTTTTAAATAATTTATGCCTACCTGCTGCCCTGAAGTACGGATGTGTACGTGTATGCGTGTGTATAATATATTTATGGTGAGTATTTGTGCATATAAACATCCATGGGAGAGTAAGAATAACACAAGAGGCCTTAAGAGGCTCGGGCAGGTAGTTTTCCCTCCTCCGTCTTCACTCGGGGAAGTTGGTTCCTAATGGCGCCTGAGTGCCAATGCGGCCGTGGCGGGGGGCTGCTTATATGTGCTCTGCGGGCTTCCCGAGTGCTAACTTGAAAGAAAGTGGGACTTGAAATGCATGGTCATTTGCGAATTTATGTTTTATCTCCCTTCACTTGAAAATTTATGAGGAGAGTGGCTCTGGGTGCTTGCGCTGTGTGTTCCAGGGCTTGCCCCCACTGATAACACCCTTGTTGGCGTGAAAGTGCAATGCAAATTATGACAGTTACAACCTTCTGTTTTGTTTAACCTGTCAGTGGATTTCCTGGCTCAGTGCTGAGGGCAATGGTGTGTTCAGCAAGCTCCATATTCACCTAAACTTGAAAGGTCAGGTTTCTACAGGCGAGTCTAGTCAGAGCCTAATTGATGAGGAGGGCAGGGGGACAGAATTTACTGTTCTGTTGGCTAGTTTCATATCGTTAGGTTGTCCTGAAAGCATCAGGCAGTCACAGCCCCTTTCATGTAAGTGCTGACCCTAGACAGGAGCTGACAATCAAAGGAGGCAGCCACAGGAACCGGTGCGAGGAGCCTATTGATTTTTCAGTTAGGTCTAAGTAGTTTGTAGCATGGGTAATGGGTGACAGAGGCAGGTATGTCATTATCAATGAGCTCGCGGACGGCAGCGACAGCCCCCGCTCATATTTCCTTCAGCACTGACACTCCGCGTCCGGCGCTGGTCAATAAATCGCCCAACCTTTCACTGACAGCGGCTGGGCGGTGGCGGGGGGAGCCGGGGAGCTAAACTTGTGCTAAACTTGAACTTGGTGCCGAGGAAGGGGCTCGGCGAGGGCGGCAGGCGCGCGGCGCCACGAGCCGAGCTTCGCGCTAGGCTGTCTAGAAGGCAAAAGCTGTGCTCGGGGTCAAGCCGAGGAGCCTAAAACGCCAGCTTTCTGCACGAGCACAGCCCGTTCCGGCAGGTAATTTAGGTTGCCATGGCGTGGTTTTGTTTTCCTTGAGTATTGCTCTGCATTTAATCAAGGTTATACCGCCACGGCCATCGTCTGCCATTCAAAACCCGCTTTTAATTCCTCGTTTCCTCTTCTTAAGTTTCATGTATGGAGACTATTTAAAGATATTGAACTTCCTTACATATCCAGATTGCTAGCGGTAACAGTTTCTGCTCTATGTACCCTTGCTGTTTTGAGTGCAGAACCAGTACTTCAGGAAGCCGAACGGCGCTTTTATTACTTGCATTTTAATAACTGCGGTTTCTGCATTTAATAGAGGTAGATCCTAATTTTTGATTTATGCTTAGTTAAATTCTGGAAGATCTTAGCAGGACTCAAAAATTGAATTTTTTTTTTCTTTAATGTATTTCTTTGGAAAATTGTTTAAATGAACTCGAATACCTTCATCTGAAAGTTCTGAAGTTTTCTAATGCTCTTACTTTACTGGAGTGATGTAGGCTGTCTGCATGTTTCCAGAAGTTGGAATTCAGTCAGGTTTTATGCTGTGCACAGATGTTAACAAAATAGCATATGCTTATAATTAAAAAAAAAAAACTTTAAACAAATTGAAATAAAACAGAAGAGTAAATGTTTTGAAAAACTTCCTTAAAATAACTCATTGCTATGGTATCTTGTTTAACAATGTTTGCAGTGTTACACAGAGCAGGAATCTGAGACTGTGCATGTTGAATAGCTGTGAAGTATCATACACGGCTGAAACTTTTTCATCTGCCTGCAGCAGCCAAAGCCGTTTTCTTTGTGGCTGACTTGAGCTGTAAGAGCAGGGCTGACATAGACTGAAGAAATGAGTTGAAATTTATCACCAGATTACGAAATCCTTTAATAAATAATTGTTTGAGCGAAAAACCTGAATATGTATATACTTGAAGCAATTATAAAATTAGTTGGGTATAAAAGTCTGTTCAGGTTTTGTGATGTTGCCTATGGAGCAAAGCTTTGCAGCACGGGCTGACTAACTGCCTTTGAGATGAAAAACCTTCAATTAGCCGGGTAGAAATGTGCCCAGGTTGCTTGAGGCCTGGGGTGTTTAATGGGTGTTTTTCTAGCAGCTACTCATCCACTATATCTTATGGGGCCTTTTTTTTTTTTTTTTTCCTTTGGAATTAGGTAAAAAGTACAGCTGAGCAGCGGCAATCTTATCTTTTGTTATGAACAGGTACAGCATCTTTTATTGTGTTTTCAGTGTCTTGCTGGCATGTTGTACTGTAGCGGAAACGTAAAAAGGAGCTGCAGAAAGGCGACAAATTAAATTTTCATGAAAGAAGCCCCTAATCAGCAGTGACAATGTAAGAGAAAGATGATTGCCACTTGGTCATTGTGGAGAGGCACTTAGACTTGGTGTCAGTGCTTCTGTTAATGATGACTAATGTCTTTCTCAGAGAAAACGCATGCTCAAAACGCTCTGCTACAGGCAGAGGAAGAGCTCAGGGATAGGCACTATTAAGGGAAAAGGTGGTGGACCCTAAAAAAAACCAAACGTCTTCAGATGTAAAGGCGACAGTTTTTGCAATGCCAGAAAGCCACAGCTGTAAAGCTGTTCTTCTAATTTTTAAGCAAAAGTATTCTAAAAATACATATGTTTGTGTCTGTATTATGTACTAACCTACTTTAATTAAAAAAGACATAGATGACACTGGCATGTAAGCACACTAATCAGAAATAAAAGTCATATTTTATTCCTCTTCATGTTAATGAAGCTTTTTATTTTTTTTTAATGAGCAAAACCCTGCTGCAGTATTTTCTTTCCTATGCACAGTGCTGTGTTCTGAATAAACCTTTCATAGTCAAATGCAGAATGACTCAAAAAACCTTTTCAAACCTTGAAGCTGTGACCGTTAGGTATATTAGCAAAAAAGAGGTGGCATGTGTCATTTCTTCAGCTTTTCCCAAAGTGAGACCTTTCAGAAGGGCATTTGCAATGCTTGTCATATTTTTTCATATACATCTTATTGGCCTGACAAGTCTAGAGGACCATGAGAAAACAGATGTCATTGCATTCAGACAACACTAATTACTCTGGGATTTTTGCAGCCTCAGTGCTTGCATGTAACTGTCGATTATGACTGTTTATGTGGCCTATCATGGGGATGCACGGCACACTCAGATGGTGCCACTGGTCTTTTTGTTTCCTGTTATCACACAGAGAGATGTAAAAATCAGCAACAAGCACCACAGTAAGAAAACACCTTTATGTGCTACTTTTGTATGTTTGAAATACACTTTGGCAAAATACCCTTTGATAACAATTGTATTCTGAATTATTATGAGATTGAATATTTTAGAGTCTGTTCACTAAGCATAGTGAGCTATGCTTGGACTATCTCTAGACTTTCACAGTGGTTTTTAATGCTGTGTGCTTCATTTTTGTAGAATTGTTTAAAAATCAGAGGAAGATCTAGTTGACCCAACTATTTTCCTAAATCTCCTATGTCTAAACTTCATACCAAACTGATATATTTTTTAAATTTTTAATCACAGTTCAGATTAGAAACCAACTATTCTCTTAGAAATTGCATATTTTCCTACTTTTTTTTTCCTCCGCCCCCGGAATTCAGTCTTTTCATAATCCATCCTTCCTGTTCTGTGCATGATTTTTAGACAAAGGTCAAGTGGTGGTCGTGTCACGGCCTTACACTGTGCGTTATCTTGAATTTCAGTACACGTTTCATAAACAGAACAACCTATGTTAATCACAGATTGGAAAATAAAAGCTCCAATAACGTAACTTCACATGCTGATGAAGCAGAAATAGAAGCAGCTTTATCAAAGATGTATGATGAGATAAAACTGCAGTCTCTGCTGTACAGTTATAGTAATTATGACTAATGAACCGTCCAGTCTGGATGAAATGGCATGCCCACAGGGACTGTGTCCAATCAGTTGTGACTTATGCAAGCTGAACAAAACATTGATGGTGTTCCAGATTCAATATTGGAGCAGGAAGTGTGCTCTTTGTTTGCAGCATTCGCTTGGTCAAGTTATTTTCAAATAATTTAGGGATGTACAGTGTTAGTAAATAAAATCCTTAAAGGATGATGATTTTGCCATGATCAAATATACCTGAATTAAAAAAAAAATTAGTAGCATGATCCTGATGTGATATACTTCCAAGTTGCTCTGGTAATCTTGCTAATCTACATTACAAAATATCATTTTTTTTAAATAGGCTGAAAATAATGAAAGCAAAAGACCCCAAACTTAAAAATGTAATAATATATCTGTTTAGGCTTACTACAATAATATATTTTTAACAAGTTTGTTTGAGAGCTGATATTTCTGTTATTATCTGTATTTTGAAGCAGTCTATATTTTGTAAGTAAAAGAATTTGGAAACTTCAGAGCATTAGTACCTGGAAGACCGTTTCTTACAGTAAGGGAGTTAATTTGTATAGCTAACAGAAAACAGAGTTCCAGTATGTTTGATAATTTATAGGCTAGCAGACTAATAATTTTAAACTAGCTTCTTTCTGCAAAGACAACCAATGTAGGTTTTCTAAAAGAGAAAAGCCTAAAATCCTGAATGATAAAATGTGGATTATGTAGGGACAGCAGTCTGTATAGTTGGCTGCTGTAAAGCAGCATATGCACATGTTCACACAAGCACACAAAATAACTTTTCTAGAAATGTTTCTGTGATATGTCCTTTAGGCGTATTCTGGAAGCAGTTGTTTATGAGTCTGTTTACATGCAAACGTGAAGGAGTTGAAAGTAAAGTTAGGTAGACATAAAAAAAATACTAATGATAACGTTGCAATCCATTTAGTATTTTGTCTGAACTCTTCAAGAAGTCAGTGGTGAAAAATTATGTCAAAAGTAAATAGTAGTTAATTACTAAAAGACTCCAGCAAAGTAAGAAGAAAACAGAATAGAGTTACATACAGCAAATTCATAGGAGGTGTCTTAGCCTGATGAGCCGTTTAACAGTAGTGTGTATTTGTTAGAGCCAGGAAAATTCAAGGTATGCTGAATCTTAAAATACACTGGGAGTGAATAGATAGCTATAAAATAAATTGGCAATTAAAGATGGGCATACCTCAAACTTGGAGTCATTACTTATCTGCCTGTACTACTAGCCGAAAGCTAGTGTTTTGGTAGGTGGGTGTGGTTTTTCTAAAATATTTTAAGTAACACTATTTTGTCTTTCCTTTTCCATGCTTTATTGAAACTCAGAAGCTTTATTCAGTATTTTGAAGGGTTTTTTTCTTTTTTTTTCCTTTTCCCAAGATGGAGGAAAACACAAGCTTATCTTCAGTACTTTTTATTTTTACTCTGAACAAACCCCAGATTGCTGATGCATTTGAATTCAAGTAGGTTTTAAGTAAAGAATTTATTTGAATCGCAGACTTTTAGACATTTGATTAAACTAGTTAACTAATTCTACTTAAAAAAATAGGAATAGCAATAGTTTATCACATCAGTGTTGTTTTTTGGTAGTGTTCAGAGATAGTGGTAGGGCTCTGCTAAGAATCAGAATCCCTTTCTGTTTTTTCTTGCCATAAAGTGGGTTTGTATTAAAAATTGTCAATGTTAAAATGTTGTATGCAATTTAGGCAAGGATGCTAGGCTAAAGAATGACGTTAACTAAACACTTTTGGAAAAAAATGCTGTGTTAAACAGTTAAGGATAAGATGATTTGCTTTTGAAGACTCTTAAGCATGAGTCTCTTCAGTTTCAATTCAGAATCCATAGGATTGAAAGTGTAATGCATGTTATCTGATTTTACTGCACAGAAGGTTGTATTAATATCACTTTTGTTCAATGATTATATCAAGGTTGTGCCGACTGAATTTGCTATTTTGCCTAACTGTACAAAACTCATTTGCTTTCTTCCAAAGAGTTGTAATTGAAAAGCAGTGTTATTCAAGTTATTCAAAAAGACATTTTTTTAAAGAGTTTTGGAAAAAAAATGTTAAATATTAGGATAAAGCATAAAGTTTTAGGTTGTGTTGTTTTGAGGCCTCCTGCCTTTTTCGTATAAAGTTAGTGCTAAAGTTCTTGTGAATTTCTGCCAGTCCCGAATAGCTTATTACTTCTCTGGGACACCCATAATTTTCCTTTTGTTCCTATCCACGGACCTAAGCCCATTTTTGGTATTTGACAAGATGCCACATGGAGTGGCAGGTGTTGAAGGTATTTGTAACCACATTTGTTGTACATTAGAACTGGGGAGTGTTGTATCACAAGGATTTGATTTTATCTTTATGTTGAAAATTAAACTATGTGTATTTATGTACATATACAAGATAGATGTTTTATGGCGTGTGCTCTGCGAAAAAGAAGTTTTCATGGAAACCGCTAAGAGGTGGCAAACCACTTAGAAATGTGGCAGATTTCTGCTCTCTACTGTTCATGAGAATGAGGACTTTCCAGCTGGTCAGAGTACTGCTTCCTCTGTGACTGTTTCTTTTTCTTATTTGAATGAAGCCGAAGCAAGCGATGAGTTACCTGCATCGTGGAAGGACCCGCTCCCCACACGTGTTGCGCCCCAGCGGTGTGGAAAACTTGAGCCGTCCCCTCTCGCACTCGCCTTGGCTCCTGTGATGTTTTAGCTGCATCCACAGGCCTGCACTGAAATGTAAACCTGAAACGTGGTTTCGCTTTGAGCTGCTAGGAATGTTCTTTGCCTCAGTCTCTTGGTGGATAAAAAATGTGTATCAGCTTTGGACTAAGATACCTTTGGGTGGATGATTTCAGATGTTTTGGCTTCATGACTGTATGTTAGGGATTAGAGGATTTTGTTCAGCTTTCTCTGATCTTTCCGTCTGATCTTATGTTTGAGTGTATGTGGTGGTTGGTGGTTAGGCCTGTGTGAATAACTGACGATGTTTCCGTTTGTCTGCCCAATCATAGAGGAATTTCTTCTTCAGCGCAGGAAACCTGCTAAGCCTTCAGTGCAAGCGAGAGCAACTATGTGGCCGCTCTAACTTCTTCTGCCTTGCAGTGACTACCGCGAGGCAGAGCTGGTCAGGGCTGGACTGGGTTGTATTACCTGGTTAAAAAATGAAGAGTGTAGTAGAGCTAGGAAGGAAAGCGTTTTCTCATGATGGAAGTTTTGAGATTTTTTTTTATTTACATAAAGTAAAACTCAAAACTTCAAAAAATGGTATTAATGAACTAATGGTATTAAATAAAAATCAAATAGAGACACTTTAAATGTTTTGTTTTATGTTGACCCCTTGGTTTTTAGGATAAATCACCTAACACCTCCAGAGTATGTGTCAGAGTAATTGGAAACAATGTTCAATAACCTCAAAAACTTAACTAAGGAAGCAAAAACAATCAAAAAAATTGTTTTAATTAAAATACTTTTTTGGCATAAAGTAACAATAATAATTACTATTATTACTTCTAAATCTTTTCCTGTATGCAATACTAGTTTATGAAACTAATCAAAAAGAAAGCCTTTTTCATGAACAATTTCAACTTGAATTGATAATTCTGAAACTAAATTAATATATATGAATTAAAAGAATATTTCAGATATTCTTGACCACCTCTAGGCTTTAGCACTGGTATGGTATGTCACAAGTATTTGGTTTTCAAGGGTGCCTGCCAAGATACTTGTAGAATCCATTCTGGCAGTTGTTAAGGTCTGGATCCTGCATATTTTTTTTCTTTTCTTTCGCCTCTTACTTCTATTATATTGTTCTTGTGTATTTTGTTTTACCTGTAATGATTTTTACTTCTTTTCATTGTGAGACAAATCTTAAGATACTGTGCTCTCTTGCTTGTATACACATATTATTTTATGGTAGAAAAAAAAGTTAAAATATATTAAATACCACTCGCTATAGGTAATGTTCTTTGTTCAAGAGTTTCTTCTGCCCTGGAGAAAATAAGTAAGTAGAGGTACGTAAGAGACAAATGGTGTGTAGGTGTAAGTATTCAGTATTAGTGTGACTACTCTAGGTCTCTTTTGAAGTAGTCATGAAAACTTAAACTGTGTGCCTCGTATATTTAAGGCCAGCAAGCCTATATGGTTTTATTAATGTGCTATAAATCTTATATTCACGAGCAGTGTTTACTACTGTGCAGTATATTTAAAAGAAAATTTATACTTCACTGCACAAGGAAGGTAGATTAGTGAAAAAATACAAGGGTGGATCTCAAACATTTATCCAAATCTGACAAGTATTTGCAAAGAATTTATTCTGTACATTTCTGTTGATATGTATTCAAGCCTTGATTTTAATTAAATCTTTTCAATATTTATTTTCACTTGCACAGATAAAATAAGGACATGTCTTCAGTCATTGTCTATATACCAGAGCATTATATATGTTCGTGTATTGTCGCACTTTGGATCCTGGAGTGAGTTTTTAATCTTGTTTTAAAATGGGCCATTCTTCATTTTAGAGTAGTAACTAAATGACTTATTGAAGACCACAGCAACCAATAATTTTCTTGGTAAGGCAAGTCTTGTCCATCTCTGGGCTATCTTTCACTGCATATCCCTTTCCTTTTGGACAGTGTTCATTAAATAAAATGAATGGTTTGTTGCATTAACTCAGTGCGTAAATTAGGAACGCAGAAGCAGAAACTCGGGACAGCTCCCTTCCCAGTTACAAGACTGGTTTCATCTTCTGTGGAGAAATTACTTGTATAATCTCCTTCCTGCTTTATAGCACCTGGGAAACCTTCCCATAGGGTCTCTAGGGCTGGCAGGATGTTATTGCAGGTGTGATTCACTCTGGTAGCAAGACTGTCTGCTTAAAAGTTACTCGTCTAATGCTCCTGAAAGGGCAGCCATTCTTTCACTGAAGAAACATTTTTTATTTGTATGGGCGCGTTCTAGGCAGCACAGAAAAATACAGTTAATGTACCATGCATAACCTTGCATGGCCCTTAAACCTGCACTTCCACTCGAAGTGGTTAAAATATTAGGCAGCAATACAAAGCAGGTAGTTTGGGTGTGTTGTGACCCCATTAAGAGTTTTGTTACCCTTTATGCATTTATGCTCCTAATAATTAATTAACGCTATTTGATGCCATTTAAAAATAAGCATATATACTTTCTTAGGCAATTTTCAGTTCCATATCTGGAAATAGCAGCATTCCTGATGTTGCAGAGCTACGCGGAACAGTCCAAGAAGTGATTGGAACACATTGTATTCTGCATCCCATGAGATATTTACCAGTGGATTGTGATTACATAATTAGTTTCATAACACGTAGTTTAAGAAATTCTATCACTTATTTGTAATATTTAAATCTTTTAAGCATCCTCAGAGCACATGAGGTCCAAACTCCTGCCCTGCCTGCTGTACCAGCTCCGCAGTTCATGTTGTGAGCCAGCCCTGGAAGCTGAAGTATTGGAAACTGAATCCCCACTTTCACCAAATGTTTACTTTGCAACTTGCTAAGTGCCCTGAAACAGTTTTCTGTATGTGATCACCTGGTGTTGTGCTAGTGAGGGATAGCAGGTGTTTGACCCAGCTGAATAGTATTGCAGTATCTGCATTTAGGCTGGCTTAAATACCTGTGGAAATCATGTTCACAGTCTACTTTCCACAAGAGCTGATCTTTTGCATGTTCTCTCAATTACAGTAAGAGATACAGGTTTTTCCACCCTGAAAAATAACATCCCTTCTCCCTCTAGAATTGTGCAGAGAACAAGGTTTGTACATCAACAATATTTTCTGTATCAACTCTGTTACAAACACAAGGTCCTTGTGTGAAGACCTTTTGCATTTTGATAAACTCTCTGCCGTTTTGCTGCACGTTTGTTAGTTCTTCTGAGTATCCCTAGTTATTAAAAGATTCCTTCTCCTCTTCTGACCCCTTTGACACCAGCTTTCAACCCCTGCAGCTTTTCTGGGCACATGTTCTGTCACCCTTTGGATACTCTGGAGAATGCAGAGAAGAATTGAGGCATGTGCTAATGTGCCCTAGTACCCTACTTTACAGATTTATTAGGCTCCTGGGAGAGTAATGCCTTGATGTATCCAATTATCTTGAAATCATCCTTAACTCAATCCAGGCTAGGGTAAAATAGAAATAAAAGCTTTTCTTTACAACATCCACAGTGGAGAATACAGTTATGTGCATGTATAAAAATAGAGGTGAAGAAATAAAATATAAGGTCACATTGCACAAAGATATCATCTCAAAGATTTTCTTTCATGATACGGTCTCTTAGCTGACTGCAACTTGAGACATAAGGCTTTTGCAACAAAGGAGAATCATTAGCAGGTATATGTATGTCAGGAAAGCATCTATAGCAAGTCAGTTGAATCCACAGAAAGAGACCTTTCAGATTTAAGAAATGCTTTCCAGTGACCTGGAGTAACCAAGAAGAATCTCTGGCATGCAATAAAGTGGTAGGAAACACACTTGGACCCCCAGGATTCTTGAAAAAGTTTCTGTTGGATTCAGTGGGCAGCAGAGTGAATTCTTTCAAGCTGCATTGCTAATACAATATGCATGTGTGTATAATAGACGATTGACTTACTTTGATATCATAAGTACTTTGATATCATTATGACTAAAGAATGTGTGATCTACTAAAATGGTAGGCCAGTTTATGTATCAAGTGGTTCTTTTGATCTAAATATGCAAGTTGAAGTCCAAGTTGCTCATTTATGTACTATTCTGGTTCATTCTAGATAAGAGGTCAATACATGATTGTCCCACAGGCAGCATGACACTGTATCCTGTTCTGCAAGTCTTTGACATGAAGCCTGATGAGTAATTGGGATATGTTAAATATTGTTTCAGTGGCAAAATAATTCTCTGTCATAAACTAGAGAGCCCTGGTGCAGCTGTCCTGGACCTACTTGATGGACTGTAGTTCAACCATCAACTGCAGTCCATGGGCTGCAGTTGGTCTTAAGAAATGCTGTCTCTAGGTGAGTAAGAACCCAGAGCATTTTCTTGAAGCATCCTCATAGTCTTCATTTCCAGCCTCTTATTAAAGCATGGACAGCAGGGTACATGAAGTGGTGAGTTGTCTGCCTGCCTTGTGCCTTCACTGTTTTATATACTTGTTCTGTGGCCACCCGACATAATATTCATTATTGTTGCTGGTAATAAGGAAGGGAGAGCTCATGCTTTTTCCTTTTTGGAGAAAGTAGTACTTAACTTTTGAGCATTTGGAAGTTATTTCCATCATGAAGCAGAGAGAAATTCTGCAAGATTTGAGATGCGTCATCTTTCCTAACTCCCATATGACTGTAAAAGCTGTGAAGAAGTCTTGCTAACCCCCTCTCAGGAGATAAATAGGTCTTCTCAGCCACCTGTGTCTTCTGCTTTTATGGATTAAGGAGTGCACCGTTGCCAACCATCCTAACAATGAAACTGAAGGTTTTCATGTTGTGCATATGACTACTGTTAACTAGTACAATTGCTGACTTTCTAACGTCATCTATCATATAGCAAGACTTGACTTACAT